>NC_068454.1:69614338-69840498 GCF_023373465.1 Oncorhynchus keta | reverse complement strand
TGCATTTTACTACTTAATGGAATAAGTTTTAAAACCCACCACGTCACACAACAACCACGGCTGTGTATGCATTTACTACTTAATGGAATAAGTTTTAAAACCACCACGTCTCCCAACAACCACGGCTGTGTATGTATTTTACTACTTAATGGAATAAGTTTTAAAGCCCACCACGTCACCCAACAACCACGGCTGTGTATGCATTTTACTACTTAATGGAATACGTTTTAAAACCCACCACGCTCCCAACAACCACGGCTGTGTATGCATTTTACTACTTAATGGAATACGTTTAAAACCCACCACGTCACCCAACAACCACGGCTGTGTATGTATTTTACTACTTAATGGAATACGTTTAAAACCCACCACGTCACCCAACAACCACGGCTGTGTATGTATTTTACTACTTAATGGAATACGTTTTAAAACCAACACCACGTCTCCCAACAACAACCACGGCTGTGTATGTATTTTACTACTTAATGGAATACGTTTTAAAACCCACCACGTCACCCAACAACCACGGCTGTGTATGTATTTTACTAATAATGCTTAATGGAATACGTTTTAAAACCCACCACGTCTCCCAACAACCACGGCTGTGTATGTATTTTACTACTTAATGGAATACGTTTTAAAAACCCACCACGTCTCCCAACAACCACGGCTGTGTATGTATTTTACTACTTAATGGAATACGTTTTAAAGCCCACCACGTCACCCAACAACCACGGCTGTGTATGTATTTTACTACTTAATGGAATACGTTTTAAAGCCCACCACGTCACCCAACAACCACGGCTGTGTATGCATTTTACTACTTAATGGAATACGTTTTAAAGCCCACCACGTCACCCAACAACCACGGCTGTGTATGTATTTTACTACTTAATGGAATACGTTTTAAAACCCACCACGTCACCCAACAACCACGGCTGTGTATGTATTTTACTACTTAATGGAATACGTTTTAAAGCCCACCACGTCTCCCAACAACCACGGCTGTGTATGTATTTTACTTAATGGAATACTTTTAAAACCCACCACGTGGAATAAGGAATAAGTTTTAAAACCCACCACGTCACCCAACAACCACGGCTGTGTATGTATTTTACTACTTAATGGAATACGTTTTAAAGCCCACCACGTCTCCCAACAACCACGGCTGTGTATGCATTTTACTACTTAATGGAATACGTTTTAAAACCCACCACGTCTCCCAACAACCACGGCTGTGTATGTATTTTACTACTTAATGGAATACGTTTTAAAGCCCACCACGTCTCCCAACAACCACGGCTGTGTATGCATTTTACTACTTAATGGAATACGTTTTAAAGCCCACCACGTCTCCCAACAACCACGGCTGTGTATGTATTTTACTACTTAATGGAATACGTTTTAAAACCCACCACGTCACCCAACAACCACGGCTGTGTATGTATTTTTTACTACTTAATGGAATACGTTTTAAAGCCCACCACGTCACCCAACAACCACGGCTGTGTATGTATTTTACTACTTAATGGAATACGTTTTTAAAACCCACCACGTCTCCCAACAACCACGGCTGTGTATACATTTTACTACTTAATGGAATACGTTTAAAGCCCACCACGTCTCCCAACAACCACGGCTGTGTATGCATTTTACTACTTAATGGAATACGTTTAAAGCCCACCACGTCTCCCAACAACCACGGCTGTGTATACATTTTACTACTTAATGGAATACGTTTTAAAGCCCACCACGTCTCCCAACAACCACGGCTGTGTATGTATTTTACTACTTAATGGAATACGTTTTAAAACCCACCACGTCTCCCAACAACCACGGCTGTGTATGTATTTTACTACTTAATGGAATACGTTTTAAAGCCCACCACGTCTCCCAACAACCACGGCTGTGTATGCATTTTACTACTTAATGGAATACGTTTTAAAGCCCACCACGTCACCCAACAACCACGGCTGTGTATACATTTTACTACTTAATGGAATACGTTTTAAAGCCCACCACGTCACCCAACAACCACGGCTGTGTATGTATTTTACTACTTAATGGAATACGTTTTAAAACCCACCACGTCACCCAACAACCACGGCTGTGTATGCATTTTACTACTTAATGGAATACGTTTTAAAGCCCACCACGTCACCCAACAACCACGGCTGTGTATGCATTTTACTACTTAATGGAATACGTTTTAAAGCCCACCACGTCTCCCAACAACCACGGCTGTGTATGCATTTTACTACTTAATGGAATACGTTTTAAAGCCCACCACGTCACCCAACAACCACGGCTGTGTATGTATTTTACTACTTAATGGAATACGTTTTAAAGCCCACCACGTCACCCAACAACCACGGCTGTGTATGCATTTTACTACTTAATGGAATACGTTTTAAAGCCCACCACGTCACCCAACAACCACGGCTGTGTATGCATTTTACTACTTAATGGAATACGTTTTAAAACCCACCACGTCACCCAACAACCACGGCTGTGTATGTATTTTACTACTTAATGGAATAAGTTTTAAAACCCACCACGTCTCCCAACAACCACGGCTGTGTATGCATTTTACTACTTAATGGAATACGTTTTAAAACCCACCACGTCTCCCAACAACCACGGCTGTGTATGTATTTTACTACTTAATGGAATACGTTTTAAAACCCACCACGTCACCCAACAACCACGGCTGTGTATGTATTTTACTACTTAATGGAATACGTTTTAAAACCCACCACGTCACCCAACAACCACGGCTGTGTATGTATTTTACTACTTAATGGAATACGTTTTAAAACCCACCACGTCACCCAACAACCACGGCTGTGTATGCATTTTACTACTTAATGGAATAAGTTTTAAAAACCACCACGTCTCCCAACAACCACGGCTGTGTATGTATTTTACTACTTAATGGAATAAGTTTTAAAAACCACCACGTCTCCCAACAACCACGGCTGTGTATGTATTTTACTACTTAATGGAATAAGTTTTAAAAACCACCACGTCTCCCAACAACCACGGCTGTGTATGTATTTTACTACTTAATGGAATACGTTTTAAAGCCCACCACGTCACCCAACAACCACGGCTGTGTATGCATTTTACTACTTAATGGAATACGTTTTAAAACCCACCACGTCTCCCAACAACCACGGCTGTGTATGCATTTTACTACTTAATGGAATACGTTTTAAAACCCACCACGTCTCCCAACAACCACGGCTGTGTATGTATTTTACTACTTAATGGAATAAGTTTTAAAACCCACCACGTCACCCAACAACCACGGCTGTGTATGCATTTTACTACTTAATGGAATACGTTTTAAAACCCACCACGTCACCCAACAACCACGGCTGTGTATGTATTTTACTACTTAATGGAATAAGTTTTAAAACCCACCACGTCACCCAACAACCACGGCTGTGTATGTATTTTACTACTTAATGGAATACGTTTTAAAGCCCACCACGTCTCCCAACAACCACGGCTGTGTATGTATTTTACTACTTAATGGAATACGTTTTAAAGCCCACCACGTCACCCAACAACCACGGCTGTGTATGTATTTTACTACTTAATGGAATACGTTTTAAAGCCCACCACGTCTCCCAACAACCACGGCTGTGTATGTATTTTACTACTTAATGGAATACGTTTTAAAACCCACCACGTCACCCAACAACCACGGCTGTGTATGTATTTTACTACTTAATGGAATACGTTTTAAAGCCCACCACGTCTCCCAACAACCACGGCTGTGTATGTATTTTACTACTTAATGGAATACGTTTTAAAACCCACCACGTCACCCAACAACCACGGCTGTGTATGTATTTTACTACTTAATGGAATACGTTTTAAAACCCACCATGTCTCCCAACAACCACGGCTGTGTATGTATTTTACTACTTAATGGAATACGTTTTAAAACCCACCATGTCTCCCAACAACCACGGCTGTGTATGTATTTTACTACTTAATGGAATACGTTTTAAAACCCACCACGTCTCCCAACAACCACGGCTGTGTATGTATTTTACTACTTAATGGAATACGTTTTAAAACCCACCACGTCACCCAACAACCACGGCTGTGTATGTATTTTACTACTTAATGGAATACGTTTTAAAGCCCACCACGTCACCCAACAACCACGGCTGTGTATGCATTTTACTACTTAATGGAATACGTTTTAAAACCCACCACGTCACCCAACAACCACGGCTGTGTATGTATTTTACTACTTAATGGAATAAGTTTTAAAACCCACCACGTCTCCCAACAACCACGGCTGTGTATGCATTTTACTACTTAATGGAATACGTTTTAAAACCCACCACGTCTCCCAACAACCACGGCTGTGTATGTATTTTACTACTTAATGGAATAAGTTTTAAAACCCACCACGTCACCCAACAACCACGGCTGTGTATGTATTTTACTACTTAATGGAATACGTTTTAAAACCCACCACGTCTCCCAACAACCACGGCTGTGTATGTATTTTACTACTTAATGGAATAAGTTTTAAAACCCACCACGTCTCCCAACAACCACGGCTGTGTATGTATTTTACTACTTAATGGAATACGTTTTAAAACCCACCACGTCTCCCAACAACCACGGCTGTGTATGTATTTTACTACTTAATGGAATACGTTTTAAAACCCACCATGTCTCCCAACAACCACGGCTGTGTATGTATTTTACTACTTAATGGAATACGTTTTAAAACCCACCACGTCTCCCAACAACCACGGCTGTGTATGTATTTTACTACTTAATGGAATAAGTTTTAAAACCCACCACGTCTCCCAACAACCACGGCTGTGTATGTATTTTACTACTTAATGGAATAAGTTTTAAAAACCACCACGTCTCCCAACAACCACGGCTGTGTATGTATTTTACTACTTAATGGAATAAGTTTTAAAAACCACCACGTCTCCCAACAACCACGGCTGTGTATGTATTTTACTACTTAATGGAATAAGTTTTAAAAACCACCACGTCTCCCAACAACCACGGCTGTGTATGTATTTTACTACTTAATGGAATACGTTTTAAAGCCCACCACGTCACCCAACAACCACGGCTGTGTATGTATTTTACTACTTAATGGAATAAGTTTTAAAACCCACCACGTCTCCCAACAACCACGGCTGTGTATGTATTTTACTACTTAATGGAATACGTTTTAAAGCCCACCACGTCTCCCAACAACCACGGCTGTGTATACATTTTACTACTTAATGGAATACGTTTTAAAACCCACCACGTCTCCCAACAACCACGGCTGTGTATACATTTTACTACTTAATGGAATACGTTTTAAAGCCCACCACGTCTCCCAACAACCACGGCTGTGTATGCATTTTACTACTTAATGGAATACGTTTTAAAGCCCACCACGTCTCCCAACAACCACGGCTGTGTATGTATTTTACTACTTAATGGAATACGTTTTAAAACCCACCACGTCTCCCAACAACCACGGCTGTGTACTACTTAATGGAATACAAAACCCACCACGTCTCCCAACAACCACGGCTGTGTATACATTTTACTACTTAATGGAATACGTTTTAAAGCCCACCATGTCACCCAACAACCACGGCTGTGTATACATTTTACTACTTAATGGAATACGTTTTAAACCCACCACGTCTCCCAACAACCACGGCTGTGTATACATTTTACTACTTAATGGAATACGTTTTAAAGCCCACCATGTCACCCAACAACCACGGCTGTGTATGCATTTTACTACTTAATGGAATACGTTTTAAAGCCCACCACGTCTCCCAACAACCACGGCTGTGTATGTATTTTACTACTTAATGGAATACGTTTTAAAGCCCACCACGTCTCCCAACAACCACGGCTGTGTATACATTTTACTACTTAATGGAATACGTTTTAAAGCCCACCACGTCTCCCAACAACCACGGCTGTGTATGTATTTTACTACTTAATGGAATACGTTTTAAAACCCACCACGTCTCCCAACAACCACGGCTGTGTATACATTTTACTACTTAATGGAATACGTTTTAAAGCCCACCATGTCACCCAACAACCACGGCTGTGTATACATTTTACTACTTAATGGAATACGTTTTAAAACCCACCACGTCTCCCAACAACCACGGCTGTGTATACATTTTACTACTTAATGGAATACGTTTTAAAGCCCACCATGTCACCCAACAACCACGGCTGTGTATACATTTTACTACTTAATGGAATACGTTTTAAAGCCCACCACGTCTCCCAACAACCACGGCTGTGTATACATTTTACTACTTAATGGAATACGTTTTAAAGCCCACCACGTCTCCCAACAACCACGGCTGTGTATACATTTTACTACTTAATGGAATACGTTTTAAAACCCACCACGTCTCCCAACAACCACGGCTGTGTATGTATTTTACTACTTAATGGAATACGTTTTAAAACCCACCACGTCTCCCAACAACCACGGCTGTGTATACATTTTACTACTTAATGGAATAAGTTTTAAAACCCACCACGTCACCCAACAACCACGGCTGTGTATACATTTTACTACTTAATGGAATACGTTTTAAAGCCCACCACGTCTCCCAACAACCACGGCTGTGTATGTATTTTACTACTTAATGGAATACGTTTTAAAACCCACCACGTCTCCCAACAACCACGGCTGTGTATACATTTTACTACTTAATGGAATACGTTTTAAAACCCACCACGTCTCCCAACAACCACGGCTGTGTATACATTTTACTACTTAATGGAATACGTTTTAAAGCCCACCACGTCTCCCAACAACCACGGCTGTGTATGTATTTTACTACTTAATGGAATACGTTTTAAAACCCACCACGTCTCCCAACAACCACGGCTGTGTATACATTTTACTACTTAATGGAATACGTTTTAAAGCCCACCACGTCTCCCAACAACCACGGCTGTGTATGTATTTTACTACTTAATGGAATACGTTTTAAAGCCCACCACGTCTCCCAACAACCACGGCTGTGTATGCATTTTACTACTTAATGGAATACGTTTTAAAGCCCACCACGTCTCCCAACAACCACGGCTGTGTATGTATTTTACTACTTAATGGAATACGTTTTAAAACCCACCACGTCACCCAACAACCACGGCTGTGTATACATTTTACTACTTAATGGAATACGTTTTAAAACCCACCACGTCTCCCAACAACCACGGCTGTGTATGTATTTTACTACTTAATGGAATACGTTTTAAAACCCACCACGTCTCCCAACAACCACGGCTGTGTATGCATTTTACTACTTAATGGAATACGTTTTAAAGCCCACCACGTCTCCCAACAACCACGGCTGTGTATGTATTTTACTACTTAATGGAATACGTTTTAAAGCCCACCACGTCTCCCAACAACCACGGCTGTGTATACATTTTACTACTTAATGGAATACGTTTTAAAGCCCACCACGTCACCCAACAACCACGGCTGTGTATGTATTTTACTACTTAATGGAATACGTTTTAAAACCCACCACGTCTCCCAACAACCACGGCTGTGTATGTATTTTACTACTTAATGGAATACGTTTTAAAGCCCACCACGTCTCCCAACAACCACGGCTGTGTATGCATTTTACTACTTAATGGAATACGTTTTAAAACCCACCACGTCACCCAACAACCACGGCTGTGTATGCATTTTACTACTTAATGGAATACGTTTTAAAGCCCACCACGTCACCCAACAACCACGGCTGTGTATGTATTTTACTACTTAATGGAATACGTTTTAAAACCCACCACGTCTCCCAACAACCACGGCTGTGTATGCATTTTACTACTTAATGGAATACGTTTTAAAGCCCACCACGTCTCCCAACAACCACGGCTGTGTATGCATTTTACTACTTAATGGAATACGTTTTAAAACCCACCACGTCTCCCAACAACCACGGCTGTGTATACATTTTACTACTTAATGGAATACGTTTTAAAGCCCACCACGTCACCCAACAACCACGGCTGTGTATGCATTTTACTACTTAATGGAATACGTTTTAAAGCCCACCACGTCTCCCAACAACCACGGCTGTGTATGCATTTTACTACTTAATGGAATACGTTTTAAAGCCCACCACGTCACCCAACAACCACGGCTGTGTATGCATTTTACTACTTAATGGAATACGTTTTAAAGCCCACCACGTCACCCAACAACCACGGCTGTGTATGTATTTTACTACTTAATGGAATACGTTTTAAAACCCACCACGTCACCCAACAACCACGGCTGTGTATGCATTTTACTACTTAATGGAATACGTTTTAAAGCCCACCACGTCTCCCAACAACCACGGCTGTGTATGTATTTTACTACTTAATGGAATACGTTTTAAAGCCCACCATGTCTCCCAACAACCACGGCTGTGTATACATTTTACTACTTAATGGAATACGTTTTAAAACCCACCACGTCTCCCAACAACCACGGCTGTGTATGTATTTTACTACTTAATGGAATACGTTTTAAAACCCACCATGTCTCCCAACAACCACGGCTGTGTATGTATTTTACTACTTAATGGAATACGTTTTAAAGCCCACCACGTCTCCCAACAACCACGGCTGTGTATGTATTTTACTACTTAATGGAATACGTTTTAAAACCCACCACGTCTCCCAACAACCACGGCTGTGTATACATTTTACTACTTAATGGAATACGTTTTAAAGCCCACCACGTCTCCCAACAACCACGGCTGTGTATGTATTTTACTACTTAATGGAATACGTTTTAAAACCCACCACGTCTCCCAACAACCACGGCTGTGTATACATTTTACTACTTAATGGAATACGTTTTAAAACCCACCACGTCTCCCAACAACCACGGCTGTGTATGTATTTTACTACTTAATGGAATACGTTTTAAAGCCCACCACGTCTCCCAACAACCACGGCTGTGTATGTATTTTACTACTTAATGGAATACGTTTTAAAACCCACCACGTCTCCCAACAACCACGGCTGTGTATGCATTTTACTACTTAATGGAATACGTTTTAAAGCCCACCACGTCTCCCAACAACCACGGCTGTGTATGTATTTTACTACTTAATGGAATACGTTTTAAAGCCCACCATGTCTCCCAACAACCACGGCTGTGTATACATTTTACTACTTAATGGAATACGTTTTAAAACCCACCACGTCTCCCAACAACCACGGCTGTGTATGTATTTTACTACTTAATGGAATACGTTTTAAAACCCACCATGTCTCCCAACAACCACGGCTGTGTATGTATTTTACTACTTAATGGAATACGTTTTAAAGCCCACCACGTCTCCCAACAACCACGGCTGTGTATGTATTTTACTACTTAATGGAATACGTTTTAAAGCCCACCACGTCACCCAACAACCACGGCTGTGTATACATTTTACTACTTAATGGAATACGTTTTAAAGCCCACCACGTCTCCCAACAACCACGGCTGTGTATGTATTTTACTACTTAATGGAATACGTTTTAAAGCCCACCACGTCTCCCAACAACCACGGCTGTGTATACATTTTACTACTTAATGGAATACGTTTTAAAACCCACCACGTCTCCCAACAACCACGGCTGTGTATGTATTTTACTACTTAATGGAATACGTTTTAAAGCCCACCACGTCTCCCAACAACCACGGCTGTGTATGTATTTTACTACTTAATGGAATACGTTTTAAAACCCACCACGTCTCCCAACAACCACGGCTGTGTATGTATTTTACTACTTAATGGAATACGTTTTAAAGCCCACCACGTCACCCAACAACCACGGCTGTGTATGTATTTTACTACTTAATGGAATACGTTTTAAAACCCACCACGTCACCCAACAACCACGGCTGTGTATGTATTTTACTACTTAATGGAATACGTTTTAAAACCCACCACGTCTCCCAACAACCACGGCTGTGTATGCATTTTACTACTTAATGGAATACGTTTTAAAGCCCACCACGTCACCCAACAACCACGGCTGTGTATGCATTTTACTACTTAATGGAATACGTTTTAAAACCCACCACGTCACCCAACAACCACGGCTGTGTATGTATTTTACTACTTAATGGAATAAGTTTTAAAACCCACCACGTCTCCCAACAACCACGGCTGTGTATGCATTTTACTACTTAATGGAATACGTTTTAAAACCCACCACGTCTCCCAACAACCACGGCTGTGTATGTATTTTACTACTTAATGGAATACGTTTTAAAGCCCACCACGTCTCCCAACAACCACGGCTGTGTATGTATTTTACTACTTAATGGAATACGTTTTAAAGCCCACCATGTCTCCCAACAACCACGGCTGTGTATGTATTTTACTACTTAATGGAATACGTTTTAAAACCCACCACGTCACCCAACAACCACGGCTGTGTATGTATTTTACTACTTAATGGAATACGTTTTAAAACCCACCACGTCTCCCAACAACCACGGCTGTGTATGTATTTTACTACTTAATGGAATACGTTTTAAAGCCCACCACGTCTCCCAACAACCACGGCTGTGTATGTATTTTACTACTTAATGGAATACGTTTTAAAGCCCACCACGTCTCCCAACAACCACGGCTGTGTATACATTTTACTACTTAATGGAATACGTTTTAAAGCCCACCACGTCACCCAACAACCACGGCTGTGTATGCATTTTACTACTTAATGGAATACGTTTTAAAGCCCACCACGTCTCCCAACAACCACGGCTGTGTATACATTTTACTACTTAATGGAATACGTTTTAAAACCCACCACGTCTCCCAACAACCACGGCTGTGTATGTATTTTACTACTTAATGGAATACGTTTTAAAGCCCACCACGTCTCCCAACAACCACGGCTGTGTATGTATTTTACTACTTAATGGAATACGTTTTAAAACCCACCACGTCTCCCAACAACCACGGCTGTGTATGCATTTTACTACTTAATGGAATACGTTTTAAAGCCCACCACGTCTCCCAACAACCACGGCTGTGTATGTATTTTACTACTTAATGGAATACGTTTTAAAGCCCACCATGTCTCCCAACAACCACGGCTGTGTATACATTTTACTACTTAATGGAATACGTTTTAAAGCCCACCACGTCACCCAACAACCACGGCTGTGTATGTATTTTACTACTTAATGGAATACGTTTTAAAACCCACCATGTCTCCCAACAACCACGGCTGTGTATGTATTTTACTACTTAATGGAATACGTTTTAAAGCCCACCACGTCTCCCAACAACCACGGCTGTGTATGTATTTTACTACTTAATGGAATACGTTTTAAAGCCCACCACGTCTCCCAACAACCACGGCTGTGTATACATTTACTACTTAATGGAATACGTTTTAAAGCCCACCACGTCACCCAACAACCACGGCTGTGTATGTATTTTACTACTTAATGGAATACGTTTTAAAGCCCACCACGTCTCCCAACAACCACGGCTGTGTATACATTTTACTACTTAATGGAATACGTTTTAAAACCCACCACGTCTCCCAACAACCACGGCTGTGTATGTATTTTACTACTTAATGGAATACGTTTTAAACCCACCACGTCACCCAACAACCACGGCTGTGTATGTATTTTACTACTTAATGGAATACGTTTTAAAACCCACCACGTCTCCCAACAACCACGGCTGTGTATGTATTTTACTACTTAATGGAATACGTTTTAAAACCCACCACGTCTCCCAACAACCACGGCTGTGTATACATTTTACTACTTAATGGAATACGTTTTAAAACCCACCACGTCACCCAACAACCACGGCTGTGTATACATTTTACTACTTAATGGAATACGTTTTAAAACCCACCACGTCACCCAACAACCACGGCTGTGTATGCATTTTACTACTTAATGGAATACGTTTTAAAGCCCACCACGTCTCCCAACAACCACGGCTGTGTATGTATTTTACTACTTAATGGAATACGTTTTAAAACCCACCACGTCACCCAACAACCACGGCTGTGTATGTATTTTACTACTTAATGGAATACGTTTTAAAGCCCACCACGTCACCCAACAACCACGGCTGTGTATACATTTTACTACTTAATGGAATACGTTTTAAAGCCCACCACGTCTCCCAACAACCACGGCTGTGTATGTATTTTACTACTTAATGGAATACGTTTTAAAGCCCACCACGTCACCCAACAACCACGGCTGTGTATGTATTTTACTACTTAATGGAATACGTTTTAAAGCCCACCACGTCACCCAACAACCACGGCTGTGTATGTATTTTACTACTTAATGGAATACGTTTTAAAGCCCACCACGTCACCCAACAACCACGGCTGTGTATGTATTTTACTACTTAATGGAATACGTTTTAAAACCCACCATGTCTCCCAACAACCACGGCTGTGTATGTATTTTACTACTTAATGGAATACGTTTTAAAGCCCACCACGTCTCCCAACAACCACGGCTGTGTATACATTTTACTACTTAATGGAATACGTTTTAAAGCCCACCACGTCTCCCAACAACCACGGCTGTGTATGTATTTTACTACTTAATGGAATACGTTTTAAAGCCCACCACGTCTCCCAACAACCACGGCTGTGTATGTATTTTACTACTTAATGGAATACGTTTTAAAGCCCACCACGTCTCCCAACAACCACGGCTGTGTATACATTTTACTACTTAATGGAATACGTTTTAAAGCCCACCACGTCTCCCAACAACCACGGCTGTGTATGTATTTTACTACTTAATGGAATACGTTTTAAAGCCCACCACGTCTCCCAACAACCACGGCTGTGTATGTATTTTACTACTTAATGGAATACGTTTTAAAGCCCACCACGTCTCCCAACAACCACGGCTGTGTATGTATTTTACTACTTAATGGAATACGTTTTAAAGCCCACCACGTCTCCCAACAACCACGGCTGTGTATGTATTTTACTACTTAATGGAATACGTTTTAAAACCCACCATGTCTCCCAACAACCACGGCTGTGTATGTATTTTACTACTTAATGGAATACGTTTTAAAGCCCACCACGTCACCCAACAACCACGGCTGTGTATGTATTTTACTACTTAATGGAATACGTTTTAAAGCCCACCACGTCTCCCAACAACCACGGCTGTGTATACATTTTACTACTTAATGGAATACGTTTTAAAGCCCACCACGTCACCCAACAACCACGGCTGTGTATGTATTTTACTACTTAATGGAATACGTTTTAAAGCCCACCACGTCTCCCAACAACCACGGCTGTGTATACATTTTACTACTTAATGGAATACGTTTTAAAGCCCACCACGTCTCCCAACAACCACGGCTGTGTATGTATTTTACTACTTAATGGAATACGTTTTAAAGCCCACCACGTCACCCAACAACCACGGCTGTGTATGTATTTTACTACTTAATGGAATACGTTTTAAAACCCACCACGTCTCCCAACAACCACGGCTGTGTATGTATTTTACTACTTAATGGAATACGTTTTAAAGCCCACCACGTCTCCCAACAACCACGGCTGTGTATGTATTTTACTACTTAATGGAATAAGTTTTAAAAACCACCACGTCTCCCAACAACCACGGCTGTGTATACATTTTACTACTTAATGGAATACGTTTTAAAGCCCACCACGTCTCCCAACAACCACGGCTGTGTATGCATTTTACTACTTAATGGAATACGTTTTAAAACCCACCACGTCACCCAACAACCACGGCTGTGTATGTATTTTACTACTTAATGGAATAAGTTTTAAAACCCACCACGTCACCCAACAACCACGGCTGTGTATGTATTTTACTACTTAATGGAATACGTTTTAAAGCCCACCACGTCTCCCAACAACCACGGCTGTGTATACATTTTACTACTTAATGGAATACGTTTTAAAGCCCACCACGTCTCCCAACAACCACGGCTGTGTATGTATTTTACTACTTAATGGAATACGTTTTAAAGCCCACCACGTCTCCCAACAACCACGGCTGTGTATACATTTTACTACTTAATGGAATACGTTTTAAAGCCCACCACGTCACCCAACAACCACGGCTGTGTATGTATTTTACTACTTAATGGAATACGTTTTAAAGCCCACCACGTCTCCCAACAACCACGGCTGTGTATACATTTTACTACTTAATGGAATACGTTTTAAAGCCCACCACGTCTCCCAACAACCACGGCTGTGTATGTATTTTACTACTTAATGGAATACGTTTTAAAGCCCACCACGTCTCCCAACAACCACGGCTGTGTATGTATTTTACTACTTAATGGAATACGTTTTAAAACCCACCACGTCTCCCAACAACCACGGCTGTGTATGTATTTTACTACTTAATGGAATACGTTTTAAAGCCCACCACGTCTCCCAACAACCACGGCTGTGTATACATTTTACTACTTAATGGAATACGTTTTAAAACCCACCACGTCTCCCAACAACCACGGCTGTGTATACATTTTACTACTTAATGGAATACGTTTTAAAACCCACCACGTCACCCAACAACCACGGCTGTGTATGCATTTTACTACTTAATGGAATACGTTTTAAAGCCCACCATGTCACCCAACAACCACGGCTGTGTATGTATTTTACTACTTAATGGAATACGTTTTAAAGCCCACCATGTCACCCAACAACCACGGCTGTGTATGTATTTTACTACTTAATGGAATAAGTTTTAAAACCCACCACGTCACCCAACAACCACGGCTGTGTATGTATTTTACTACTTAATGGAATACGTTTTAAAGCCCACCACGTCTCCCAACAACCACGGCTGTGTATACATTTTACTACTTAATGGAATACGTTTTAAAGCCCACCACGTCACCCAACAACCACGGCTGTGTATGTATTTTACTACTTAATGGAATACGTTTTAAAGCCCACCACGTCTCCCAACAACCACGGCTGTGTATGCATTTTACTACTTAATGGAATACGTTTTAAAGCCCACCACGTCACCCAACAACCACGGCTGTGTATGTATTTTACTACTTAATGGAATACGTTTTAAAGCCCACCACGTCACCCAACAACCACGGCTGTGTATGCATTTTACTACTTAATGGAATACGTTTTAAAGCCCACCATGTCTCCCAACAACCACGGCTGTGTATGTATTTTACTACTTAATGGAATACGTTTTAAAACCCACCACGTCTCCCAACAACCACGGCTGTGTATGTATTTTACTACTTAATGGAATACGTTTTAAAGCCCACCACGTCACCCAACAACCACGGCTGTGTATGTATTTTACTACTTAATGGAATACGTTTTAAAGCCCACCACGTCTCCCAACAACCACGGCTGTGTATGTATTTTACTACTTAATGGAATACGTTTTAAAGCCCACCACGTCTCCCAACAACCACGGCTGTGTATGTATTTTACTACTTAATGGAATACGTTTTAAAGCCCACCACGTCTCCCAACAACCACGGCTGTGTATACATTTTACTACTTAATGGAATACGTTTTAAAGCCCACCATGTCTCCCAACAACCACGGCTGTGTATACATTTTACTACTTAATGGAATACGTTTTAAAGCCCACCACGTCACCCAACAACCACGGCTGTGTATGTATTTTACTACTTAATGGAATACGTTTTAAAGCCCACCACGTCTCCCAACAACCACGGCTGTGTATACATTTTACTACTTAATGGAATACGTTTTAAAGCCCACCATGTCTCCCAACAACCACGGCTGTGTATGTATTTTACTACTTAATGGAATACGTTTTAAAGCCCACCACGTCACCCAACAACCACGGCTGTGTATGTATTTTACTACTTAATGGAATACGTTTTAAAACCCACCACGTCTCCCAACAACCACGGCTGTGTATGTATTTTACTACTTAATGGAATACGTTTTAAAGCCCACCACGTCTCCCAACAACCACGGCTGTGTATACATTTTACTACTTAATGGAATACGTTTTAAAACCCACCACGTCTCCCAACAACCACGGCTGTGTATACATTTTACTACTTAATGGAATAAGTTTTAAAACCCACCACGTCTCCCAACAACCACGGCTGTGTATGTATTTTACTACTTAATGGAATAAGTTTTAAAGCCCACCACGTCACCCAACAACCACGGCTGTGTATGTATTTTACTACTTAATGGAATACGTTTTAAAGCCCACCACGTCTCCCAACAACCACGGCTGTGTATGTATTTTACTACTTAATGGAATACGTTTTAAAGCCCACCACGTCTCCCAACAACCACGGCTGTGTATGTATTTTACTACTTAATGGAATACGTTTTAAAGCCCACCACGTCTCCCAACAACCACGGCTGTGTATGTATTTTACTACTTAATGGAATACGTTTTAAAACCCACCACGTCACCCAACAACCACGGCTGTGTATGTATTTTACTACTTAATGGAATACGTTTTAAAACCCACCACGTCTCCCAACAACCACGGCTGTGTATGTATTTTACTACTTAATGGAATACGTTTTAAAACCCACCACGTCACCCAACAACCACGGCTGTGTATGTATTTTACTACTTAATGGAATACGTTTTAAAGCCCACCACGTCTCCCAACAACCACGGCTGTGTATGTATTTTACTACTTAATGGAATACGTTTTAAAGCCCACCACGTCTCCCAACAACCACGGCTGTGTATGTATTTTACTACTTAATGGAATACGTTTTAAAACCCACCACGTCTCCCAACAACCACGGCTGTGTATGTATTTTACTACTTAATGGAATACGTTTTAAAGCCCACCACGTCTCCCAACAACCACGGCTGTGTATGTATTTTACTACTTAATGGAATACGTTTTAAAGCCCACCACGTCTCCCAACAACCACGGCTGTGTATACATTTTACTACTTAATGGAATACGTTTTAAAGCCCACCACGTCTCCCAACAACCACGGCTGTGTATGTATTTTACTACTTAATGGAATACGTTTTAAAGCCCACCACGTCTCCCAACAACCACGGCTGTGTATACATTTTACTACTTAATGGAATACGTTTTAAAACCCACCACGTCTCCCAACAACCACGGCTGTGTATGTATTTTACTACTTAATGGAATACGTTTTAAAGCCCACCACGTCTCCCAACAACCACGGCTGTGTATGTATTTTACTACTTAATGGAATACGTTTTAAAACCCACCACGTCACCCAACAACCACGGCTGTGTATGTATTTTACTACTTAATGGAATACGTTTTAAAGCCCACCACGTCTCCCAACAACCACGGCTGTGTATACATTTTACTACTTAATGGAATACGTTTTAAAGCCCACCACGTCTCCCAACAACCACGGCTGTGTATGTATTTTACTACTTAATGGAATACGTTTTAAAGCCCACCACGTCTCCCAACAACCACGGCTGTGTATGTATTTTACTACTTAATGGAATACGTTTTAAAGCCCACCACGTCTCCCAACAACCACGGCTGTGTATGTATTTTACTACTTAATGGAATACGTTTTAAAGCCCACCACGTCTCCCAACAACCACGGCTGTGTATACATTTTACTACTTAATGGAATACGTTTTAAAGCCCACCACGTCTCCCAACAACCACGGCTGTGTATGTATTTTACTACTTAATGGAATACGTTTTAAAGCCCACCATGTCTCCCAACAACCACGGCTGTGTATGTATTTTACTACTTAATGGAATACGTTTTAAAGCCCACCATGTCTCCCAACAACCACGGCTGTGTATGTATTTTACTACTTAATGGAATACGTTTTAAAACCCACCACGTCTCCCAACAACCACGGCTGTGTATGTATTTTACTACTTAATGGAATACGTTTTAAAGCCCACCACGTCTCCCAACAACCACGGCTGTGTATACATTTTACTACTTAATGGAATACGTTTTAAAGCCCACCACGTCTCCCAACAACCACGGCTGTGTATGTATTTTACTACTTAATGGAATACGTTTTAAAGCCCACCATGTCTCCCAACAACCACGGCTGTGTATGTATTTTACTACTTAATGGAATACGTTTTAAAGCCCACCATGTCTCCCAACAACCACGGCTGTGTATGTATTTTACTACTTAATGGAATACGTTTTAAAGCCCACCACGTCTCCCAACAACCACGGCTGTGTATACATTTTACTACTTAATGGAATACGTTTTAAAGCCCACCACGTCTCCCAACAACCACGGCTGTGTATGTATTTTACTACTTAATGGAATACGTTTTAAAGCCCACCATGTCTCCCAACAACCACGGCTGTGTATGTATTTTACTACTTAATGGAATACGTTTTAAAGCCCACCACGTCACCCAACAACCACGGCTGTGTATGTATTTTACTACTTAATGGAATACGTTTTAAAGCCCACCATGTCTCCCAACAACCACGGCTGTGTATGTATTTTACTACTTAATGGAATACGTTTTAAAGCCCACCATGTCACCCAACAACCACGGCTGTGTATGTATTTTACTACTTAATGGAATACGTTTTAAAGCCCACCACGTCTCCCAACAACCACGGCTGTGTATGTATTTTACTACTTAATGGAATACGTTTTAAAGCCCACCATGTCTCCCAACAACCACGGCTGTGTATGTATTTTACTACTTAATGGAATACGTTTTAAAGCCCACCATGTCTCCCAACAACCACGGCTGTGTATGTATTTTACTACTTAATGGAATACGTTTTAAAGCCCACCACGTCTCCCAACAACCACGGCTGTGTATGTATTTTACTACTTAATGGAATACGTTTTAAAGCCCACCACGTCTCCCAACAACCACGGCTGTGTATGTATTTTACTACTTAATGGAATACGTTTTAAAACCCACCACGTCTCCCAACAACCACGGCTGTGTATGTATTTTACTACTTAATGGAATACGTTTTAAAACCCACCACGTCTCCCAACAACCACGGCTGTGTATACATTTTACTACTTAATGGAATACGTTTTAAAACCCACCACGTCTCCCAACAACCACGGCTGTGTATGTATTTTACTACTTAATGGAATACGTTTTAAAGCCCACCATGTCTCCCAACAACCACGGCTGTGTATGTATTTTACTACTTAATGGAATACGTTTTAAAGCCCACCACGTCTCCCAACAACCACGGCTGTGTATACATTTTACTACTTAATGGAATACGTTTTAAAACCCACCACGTCTCCCAACAACCACGGCTGTGTATGTATTTTACTACTTAATGGAATACGTTTTAAAACCCACCACGTCTCCCAACAACCACGGCTGTGTATGTATTTTACTACTTAATGGAATACGTTTTAAAGCCCACCATGTCTCCCAACAACCACGGCTGTGTATGTATTTTACTACTTAATGGAATACGTTTTAAAGCCCACCATGTCTCCCAACAACCACGGCTGTGTATGTATTTTACTACTTAATGGAATACGTTTTAAAGCCCACCATGTCTCCCAACAACCACGGCTGTGTATGTATTTTACTACTTAATGGAATACGTTTTAAAGCCCACCACGTCTCCCAACAACCACGGCTGTGTATACATTTTACTACTTAATGGAATACGTTTTAAAACCCACCACGTCTCCCAACAACCACGGCTGTGTATACATTTTACTACTTAATGGAATACGTTTTAAAACCCACCACGTCTCCCAACAACCACGGCTGTGTATGTATTTTACTACTTAATGGAATACGTTTTAAAGCCCACCATGTCTCCCAACAACCACGGCTGTGTATGTATTTTACTACTTAATGGAATACGTTTTAAAGCCCACCATGTCTCCCAACAACCACGGCTGTGTATGTATTTTACTACTTAATGGAATACGTTTTAAAGCCCACCATGTCTCCCAACAACCACGGCTGTGTATGTATTTTACTACTTAATGGAATACGTTTTAAAGCCCACCATGTCTCCCAACAACCACGGCTGTGTATGTATTTTACTACTTAATGGAATACGTTTTAAAGCCCACCATGTCTCCCAACAACCACGGCTGTGTATACATTTTACTACTTAATGGAATACGTTTTAACTTAAGCCCACCACGTCTCCCAACAACCACGGCTGTGTATGTATTTTACTACTTAATGGAATACGTTTTAAAGCCCACCATGTCTCCCAACAACCACGGCTGTGTATGTATTTTACTACTTAATGGAATACGTTTTAAAGCCCACCATGTCTCCCAACAACCACGGCTGTGTATGTATTTTACTACTTAATGGAATACGTTTTAAAGCCCACCATGTCTCCCAACAACCACGGCTGTGTATGTATTTTACTACTTAATGGAATACGTTTTAAAGCCCACCACGTCTCCCAACAACCACGGCTGTGTATACATTTTACTACTTAATGGAATACGTTTTAAAGCCCACCATGTCTCCCAACAACCACGGCTGTGTATGTATTTTACTACTTAATGGAATACGTTTTAAAGCCCACCACGTCTCCCAACAACCACGGCTGTGTATGTATTTTACTACTTAATGGAATACGTTTTAAAGCCCACCACGTCTCCCAACAACCACGGCTGTGTATGTATTTTACTACTTAATGGAATACGTTTTAAAACCCACCACGTCTCCCAACAACCACGGCTGTGTATGTATTTTACTACTTAATGGAATACGTTTTAAAGCCCACCACGTCTCCCAACAACCACGGCTGTGTATACATTTTACTACTTAATGGAATACGTTTTAAAGCCCACCACGTCTCCCAACAACCACGGCTGTGTATGTATTTTACTACTTAATGGAATACGTTTTAAAGCCCACCATGTCTCCCAACAACCACGGCTGTGTATGTATTTTACTACTTAATGGAATACGTTTTAAAGCCCACCATGTCTCCCAACAACCACGGCTGTGTATGTATTTTACTACTTAATGGAATACGTTTTAAAGCCCACCACGTCTCCCAACAACCACGGCTGTGTATACATTTTACTACTTAATGGAATACGTTTTAAAGCCCACCACGTCTCCCAACAACCACGGCTGTGTATGTATTTTACTACTTAATGGAATACGTTTTAAAGCCCACCATGTCTCCCAACAACCACGGCTGTGTATGTATTTTACTACTTAATGGAATACGTTTTAAAGCCCACCATGTCTCCCAACAACCACGGCTGTGTATGTATTTTACTACTTAATGGAATACGTTTTAAAACCCACCACGTCTCCCAACAACCACGGCTGTGTATGTATTTTACTACTTAATGGAATACGTTTTAAAGCCCACCACGTCTCCCAACAACCACGGCTGTGTATACATTTTACTACTTAATGGAATACGTTTTAAAGCCCACCACGTCTCCCAACAACCACGGCTGTGTATGTATTTTACTACTTAATGGAATACGTTTTAAAGCCCACCATGTCTCCCAACAACCACGGCTGTGTATGTATTTTACTACTTAATGGAATACGTTTTAAAGCCCACCATGTCTCCCAACAACCACGGCTGTGTATGTATTTTACTACTTAATGGAATACGTTTTAAAGCCCACCACGTCTCCCAACAACCACGGCTGTGTATACATTTTACTACTTAATGGAATACGTTTTAAAGCCCACCACGTCTCCCAACAACCACGGCTGTGTATGTATTTTACTACTTAATGGAATACGTTTTAAAGCCCACCATGTCTCCCAACAACCACGGCTGTGTATGTATTTTACTACTTAATGGAATACGTTTTAAAGCCCACCACGTCACCCAACAACCACGGCTGTGTATGTATTTTACTACTTAATGGAATACGTTTTAAAGCCCACCACGTCACCCAACAACCACGGCTGTGTATGTATTTTACTACTTAATGGAATACGTTTTAAAGCCCACCATGTCACCCAACAACCACGGCTGTGTATGTATTTTACTACTTAATGGAATACGTTTTAAAGCCCACCACGTCACCCAACAACCACGGCTGTGTATGTATTTTACTACTTAATGGAATACGTTTTAAAGCCCACCATGTCTCCCAACAACCACGGCTGTGTATGTATTTTACTACTTAATGGAATACGTTTTAAAGCCCACCATGTCTCCCAACAACCACGGCTGTGTATGTATTTTACTACTTAATGGAATACGTTTTAAAGCCCACCACGTCTCCCAACAACCACGGCTGTGTATGTATTTTACTACTTAATGGAATACGTTTTAAAGCCCACCACGTCTCCCAACAACCACGGCTGTGTATGTATTTTACTACTTAATGGAATACGTTTTAAAACCCACCACGTCTCCCAACAACCACGGCTGTGTATGTATTTTACTACTTAATGGAATACGTTTTAAAACCCACCACGTCTCCCAACAACCACGGCTGTGTATACATTTTACTACTTAATGGAATACGTTTTAAAACCCACCACGTCTCCCAACAACCACGGCTGTGTATGTATTTTACTACTTAATGGAATACGTTTTAAAGCCCACCATGTCTCCCAACAACCACGGCTGTGTATGTATTTTACTACTTAATGGAATACGTTTTAAAGCCCACCACGTCTCCCAACAACCACGGCTGTGTATACATTTTACTACTTAATGGAATACGTTTTAAAACCCACCATGTCTCCCAACAACCACGGCTGTGTATGTATTTTACTACTTAATGGAATACGTTTTAAAACCCACCACGTCTCCCAACAACCACGGCTGTGTATGTATTTTACTACTTAATGGAATACGTTTTAAAACCCACCATGTCTCCCAACAACCACGGCTGTGTATGTATTTTACTACTTAATGGAATACGTTTTAAAACCCACCATGTCTCCCAACAACCACGGCTGTGTATGTATTTTACTACTTAATGGAATACGTTTTAAAACCCACCATGTCTCCCAACAACCACGGCTGTGTATGTATTTTACTACTTAATGGAATACGTTTTAAAACCCACCACGTCTCCCAACAACCACGGCTGTGTATACATTTTACTACTTAATGGAATACGTTTTAAAGCCCACCACGTCTCCCAACAACCACGGCTGTGTATACATTTTACTACTTAATGGAATACGTTTTAAAACCCACCACGTCTCCCAACAACCACGGCTGTGTATGTATTTTACTACTTAATGGAATACGTTTTAAAGCCCACCATGTCTCCCAACAACCACGGCTGTGTATGTATTTTACTACTTAATGGAATACGTTTTAAAGCCCACCATGTCTCCCAACAACCACGGCTGTGTATGTATTTTACTACTTAATGGAATACGTTTTAAAGCCCACCATGTCTCCCAACAACCACGGCTGTGTATGTATTTTACTACTTAATGGAATAAGTTTTAAAGCCCACCATGTCTCCCAACAACCACGGCTGTGTATGTATTTTACTACTTAATGGAATACGTTTTAAAGCCCACCATGTCTCCCAACAACCACGGCTGTGTATACATTTTACTACTTAATGGAATACGTTTTAAAGCCCACCACGTCTCCCAACAACCACGGCTGTGTATGTATTTTACTACTTAATGGAATACGTTTTAAAGCCCACCATGTCTCCCAACAACCACGGCTGTGTATGTATTTTACTACTTAATGGAATACGTTTTAAAGCCCACCATGTCTCCCAACAACCACGGCTGTGTATGTATTTTACTACTTAATGGAATACGTTTTAAAGCCCACCATGTCTCCCAACAACCACGGCTGTGTATGTATTTTACTACTTAATGGAATACGTTTTAAAGCCCACCACGTCTCCCAACAACCACGGCTGTGTATACATTTTACTACTTAATGGAATACGTTTTAAAGCCCACCATGTCTCCCAACAACCACGGCTGTGTATGTATTTTACTACTTAATGGAATACGTTTTAAAGCCCACCATGTCTCCCAACAACCACGGCTGTGTATGTATTTTACTACTTAATGGAATACGTTTTAAAGCCCACCATGTCTCCCAACAACCACGGCTGTGTATGTATTTTACTACTTAATGGAATACGTTTTAAAGCCCACCATGTCTCCCAACAACCACGGCTGTGTATGTATTTTACTAAAGCTCTTAATGGAATACGTTTTAAAGCCCACCATGTCTCCCAACAACCACGGCTGTGTATGTATTTTACTACTTAATGGAATACGTTTTAAAGCCCACCATGTCTCCCAACAACCACGGCTGTGTATGTATTTTACTACTTAATGGAATACGTTTTAAAGCCCACCATGTCTCCCAACAACCACGGCTGTGTATGTATTTTACTACTTAATGGAATACGTTTTAAAGCCCACCATGTCTCCCAACAACCACGGCTGTGTATGTATTTTACTACTTAATGGAATACGTTTTAAAGCCCACCATGTCTCCCAACAACCACGGCTGTGTATGTATTTTACTACTTAATGGAATACGTTTTAAAACCCACCATGTCTCCCAACAACCACGGCTGTGTATGTATTTTACTACTTAATGGAATACGTTTTAAAACCCACCATGTCTCCCAACAACCACGGCTGTGTATGTATTTTACTACTTAATGGAATACGTTTTAAAACCCACCATGTCTCCCAACAACCACGGCTGTGTATGTATTTTACTACTTAATGGAATACGTTTTAAACCCCACCACGTCTCCCAACAACCACGGCTGTGTATGTATTTTACTACTTAATGGAATACGTTTTAAAACCCACCACGTCTCCCAACAACCACGGCTGTGTATGTATTTTACTACTTAATGGAATACGTTTTAAAGCCCACCATGTCACCCAACAACCACGGCTGTGTATACATTTTACTACTTAATGGAATACGTTTTAAAGCCCACCACGTCTCCCAACAACCACGGCTGTGTATGCATTTTACTACTTAATGGAATACGTTTTAAAGCCCACCACGTCTCCCAACAACCACGGCTGTGTATGTATTTTACTACTTAATGGAATACGTTTTAAAGCCCACCACGTCTCCCAACAACCACGGCTGTGTATGTATTTTACTACTTAATGGAATACGTTTTAAAGCCCACCACGTCTCCCAACAACCACGGCTGTGTATGTATTTTACTACTTAATGGAATACGTTTTAAAGCCCACCACGTCTCCCAACAACCACGGCTGTGTATGTATTTTACTACTTAATGGAATACGTTTTAAAGCCCACCACGTCTCCCAACAACCACGGCTGTGTATGCATTTTACTACTTAATGGAATACGTTTTAAAGCCCACCACGTCTCCCAACAACCACGGCTGTGTATGTATTTTACTACTTAATGGAATACGTTTTAAAGCCCACCACGTCTCCCAACAACCACGGCTGTGTATGTATTTTACTACTTAATGGAATACGTTTTAAAGCCCACCACGTCTCCCAACAACCACGGCTGTGTATGTATTTTACTACTTAATGGAATACGTTTTAAAGCCCACCACGTCACCCAACAACCACGGCTGTGTATGTATTTTACTACTTAATGGAATACGTTTTAAAGCCCACCATGTCTCCCAACAACCACGGCTGTGTATGTATTTTACTACTTAATGGAATACGTTTTAAAGCCCACCACGTCACCCAACAACCACGGCTGTGTATGTATTTTACTACTTAATGGAATACGTTTTAAAGCCCACCATGTCTCCCAACAACCACGGCTGTGTATGTATTTTACTACTTAATGGAATACGTTTTAAAGCCCACCACGTCTCCCAACAACCACGGCTGTGTATGTATTTTACTACTTAATGGAATACGTTTTAAAGCCCACCACGTCTCCCAACAACCACGGCTGTGTATGTATTTTACTACTTAATGGAATACGTTTTAAAGCCCACCACGTCTCCCAACAACCACGGCTGTGTATGTATTTTACTACTTAATGGAATACGTTTTAAAGCCCACCACGTCTCCCAACAACCACGGCTGTGTATGTATTTTACTACTTAATGGAATACGTTTTAAAGCCCACCACGTCTCCCAACAACCACGGCTGTGTATGCATTTTACTACTTAATGGAATACGTTTTAAAGCCCACCACGTCTCCCAACAACCACGGCTGTGTATATTTTACTACTTAATGGATTTTACTACTTAATGGAATACGTTTTAAAGCCCACCATGTCTCCCAACAACCACGGCTGTGTATGTATTTTACTACTTAATGGAATACGTTTTAAAGCCCACCACGTCTCCCAACAACCACGGCTGTGTATGTATTTTACTACTTAATGGAATACGTTTTAAAGCCCACCACGTCACCCAACAACCACGGCTGTGTATGTATTTTACTACTTAATGGAATACGTTTTAAAGCCCACCATGTCTCCCAACAACCACGGCTGTGTATGTATTTTACTACTTAATGGAATACGTTTTAAAGCCCACCACGTCTCCCAACAACCACGGCTGTGTATGTATTTTACTACTTAATGGAATACGTTTTAAAGCCCACCATGTCTCCCAACAACCACGGCTGTGTATGTATTTTACTACTTAATGGAATACGTTTTAAAGCCCACCATGTCTCCCAACAACCACGGCTGTGTATGTATTTTACTACTTAATGGAATACGTTTTAAAGCCCACCACGTCTCCCAACAACCACGGCTGTGTATGTATTTTACTACTTAATGGAATACGTTTTAAAGCCCACCACGTCTCCCAACAACCACGGCTGTGTATGTATTTTACTACTTAATGGAATACGTTTTAAAGCCCACCACGTCTCCCAACAACCACGGC
Organism: Oncorhynchus keta; assembly: GCF_023373465.1. Classification (NCBI taxonomy): domain Eukaryota; kingdom Metazoa; phylum Chordata; class Actinopteri; order Salmoniformes; family Salmonidae; genus Oncorhynchus; species Oncorhynchus keta. The sequence goes on along the minus strand of NC_068454.1, from coordinate 69,813,660 downwards.
TGTGTATGTATTTTACTACTTAATGGAATACGTTTTAAAGCCCACCACGTCTCCCAACAACCACGGCTGTGTATGTATTTTACTACTTAATGGAATACGTTTTAAAGCCCACCACGTCTCCCAACAACCACGGCTGTGTATGTATTTTACTACTTAATGGAATACGTTTTAAAGCCCACCACGTCTCCCAACAACCACGGCTGTGTATGCATTTTACTACTTAATGGAATACGTTTTAAAGCCCACCACGTCTCCCAACAACCACGGCTGTGTATGTATTTTACTACTTAATGGAATAAGTTTTAAAGCCCACCATGTCTCCCAACAACCACGGCTGTGTATGTATTTTACTACTTAATGGAATACGTTTTAAAGCCCACCACGTCACCCAACAACCACGGCTGTGTATGTATTTTACTACTTAATGGAATACGTTTTAAAGCCCACCACGTCACCCAACAACCACGGCTGTGTATGTATTTTACTACTTAATGGAATACGTTTTAAAGCCCACCATGTCACCCAACAACCACGGCTGTGTATGTATTTTACTACTTAATGGAATACGTTTTAAAGCCCACCACGTCACCCAACAACCACGGCTGTGTATGTATTTTACTACTTAATGGAATACGTTTTAAAGCCCACCATGTCTCCCAACAACCACGGCTGTGTATGTATTTTACTACTTAATGGAATACGTTTTAAAGCCCACCATGTCTCCCAACAACCACGGCTGTGTATGTATTTTACTACTTAATGGAATACGTTTTAAAGCCCACCACGTCTCCCAACAACCACGGCTGTGTATGTATTTTACTACTTAATGGAATACGTTTTAAAGCCCACCACGTCTCCCAACAACCACGGCTGTGTATGTATTTTACTACTTAATGGAATACGTTTTAAAGCCCACCACGTCTCCCAACAACCACGGCTGTGTATGTATTTTACTACTTAATGGAATACGTTTTAAAGCCCACCACGTCTCCCAACAACCACGGCTGTGTATGCATTTTACTACTGGCTGCCATCACAATATATGTATGGAAATAAACCCTACCAGAACAAGCTCATGAGACTCCACTAATGTGATGGACTATTGCCATGAACTGTTTTTGGGTAATTGGTTACAGACCAATAAGAGTAACATCAACCAATGTATCATGTCAGGGCCAACAAAACCCATAGCTCTGCAGGGCACAGCTCGAGAATAACAAATGGGAGAAAATAATGTAGAACGAAGAGTCTCTGTGTAATTCACCACCTCTTTTCTCCTCTGTCTGTTCTGTTTTACAGGGGTTTCTAAAACCCCTTCTCTCTAGTCCTCACACTTCTTAGCAATAGACCCTAAAGTCCCACCAAGACCAAAAATAACTACCCATAAAACCTGCTGAGGTCTGCCCTCCTCCATTCCCTTATAAAGTATCTGAAGGTGTGTGTGTGTGTGTGTGTGTGTGTGTGTCTGTGTGTGTGTCTGTGCGGTTGTTTGCTTGCGCATTTATCTGCTTGTGCGTGCATGTGCGTGTGCACGTGTATGCACAGGTGTGTGTAAGTGTGTTCACCAAATGAAGTGTGTGAAGGTGAGTGTGATCTTGATTGTCCATATGTAGGAAGGATAATGAAATACCCCCCATGCTGCTTAACAGCTCACCCAGGCCCCATTAAGGTAGATTCCTGCACCAGGAGCAGAATACACAATGACCAGCAGACACCTGCCCTCACAACTCAGCCTCTAGCAAAGAGTTGTACTTACATTGTGGAGCTCAACACTCAACTGTTCGGGTAGAAGTTACTGTAAGATACAAGTGCCCATCAGGGACTTACGTGGCCTATTAACTGAAGACTGAACTGTTTGCGTAGAAGGGAGCCCAAAGCATCACAGCATTACAAGCTGCATTATTATAGAGGAGGTAATATGTATATATGACCTTTGAACTTTTTGGGTAGAAGAGCTGTACAGCTGATGTGAGTGAGGCTGCGTTGGTGTGGCATTGATCCATCCACACACAGACAATCCTCTGGGATTTATAAAGTCATAATGGACTTAATTGAATGGTCAGCTGACCTAATTCTTGAACCTAAGCCCTTCAACCTTCATCGTATAGGGTCAGTTCCCAGTACCCTGCAACACAACATTCCTCCTCTTTCTATGGCCCTGTTGCTGAAAGGAAGAGAAAGAGAGAGGAAGGGAGAAGAAGAGCAAGAAGTAGCAAGGGGTGTATTCCCGAATTGCATTAGATCCTGTTAAAATCATTTTTGTCTGACTACCCATTGTGTCCTCGCCTGTGGGCGTGGAGAGCACCCCTTTTGCATATGCAATCAGTACCATATGAACCCTGGCACTGAGCTATCACTAGGCCAGACACACTCACACACACACACACACACACACACACACACACACACACACACACACACACACACACACACACACACACACACACACACACACACACACACACACACACACACACACACACACACACACACACAGTAAAGCAGCAAAACATGGCCCTTTTTGTAGAACTCTCTATTACAGGCCATAATCCCTGGCACACTGTCACTGCAATCTGCCCAGCGCTGCTATAAATCAAGTCTCACAGCGACTCTCTATGCCCCCATTTTCAGCTGGATGTGTATTAGAGCAGACAAGGCCTGGGTCTTCTAAGACAATACTACTGTACGGATGTTAGAGCCACTTGAGATGCTCTCTCGGGCTATAGGAGGAGGGGGGTTTATTATCGCTGCGTCTGTTGTTCTGAGATAATTCACTTTATATGCATCAGTGGAAGAGGTCACATACGCATGTCCCACCCTGTATCTTGAACCACGGCTAGAACATGAATAGGTCAAGACTACAATTCCCAAATGAACCGATTCTTAGCCCATTAACGTAGGTCCACAGTCCATTTCCCCAGTTCTTGTTTGGGTATTCAGGCAAGAGAGAAGCACACATCATCAGAAAATCTGATCCTAGAACTAGCTCAGAGTACACTGCCTCACCTCATTGGTCATTATAGTGCAGAATCATTGGTCCTGGGCCAAACAGGTGTCGGGAGAGGCCTATAAGGGCTCACTTCACGATCTGGCAGAGCCAATCCATCTGCTGCAAATTGCCAACAGTAAGTGCTTAGTTGAGCCCTGGTATAAATCCCCATTAGGGTGTACTGCAACCTGTCCGCACACCATGCACACGTACATCCATGCACACAGGCACACACACGCTCGTACACACACAGAGACACACACACTCACACACACGCACATGCATGCACGCACGCACACCCACACGTCACTGTCCTACCCTGCTCTCCTGCCATCAACCCTTTATTGGGCCCTGGTTACAAAACAATATCAATCTAACCCAGAGTTTATGAGGACTAATGTCAGCAGGAGATTCCTAATGTAAATCCACTGCCGCCTGCAATTAAGACGGCCTGAGATTCTGACATAGAGTCGCCTCCTTGAGTCAATACCTGTTTGGTAGAATGGTCCAATACGCAGCAAGGTGCCAAAACTGTAAGATCATTTACTGTCTCTGCTTGCCCGTTAGAATTGATAATATCCATCCCACAACCCGAGCCATTAAAAAACAAATACTCCCTTTATCGATGTCCTATGATAAGGATGTGTTCAACCCTTCCCTCTGTTCTGTCTCAGGTGGGTCGGGCTTTTATTGAGGGGATGAAGATCCATGAACAGCAGTCAGAGTTGTAATGCACTCTGCAAGGCGTTCAGGAGAGATTCAGCTGTTCTGTTTTCACTCTGATCATGAAGGTATTTGATTTGGAATTGACAGGAGTGTGTGTCTGAGAGAGAGAGAGAGAGAGAGAGAGAGAGAGAGAGACTTTGACTTTTGGTCTTGCTTTATTGAAACATTCTTAATTCATTTAAAACTCACCCCCCCACTCCTAAAATAAATACAAAATAAAAAATAAATAAAAATACACAAAAACCCTCTCCTACAACCGTATATCCAAAACATCTTCCCCAGCAATACAGACAGCCCCCCCAACACACCATATCTCCTCAAACATCTCCACACATTTGATCATTTTATAGAACTCAAACTCAACCCTAAGGCGCGCAGAGACCATCCCATTAAACAGTAGTAAAGGGTCTGTTATCCCCCACCTTTGACCCTGTTCCTCCTTGTTAGCCAAATAGCTAACTTTGCCTGGGCAAACAGAAAATTCAACAAAACACATTTTTCTTTCTCCTTACTTGAATACCTGTATCCCATTATAAACATCCCAACAGCAAAAACCACCCCCAACCTGTCACACAGACATTCCAACAGAGACATTAATGGCATTAACCTGGTGCACACAGAAAACACATGAATTACAGTTTCTTTCATTTGACAGAAAGGACACCCCTGCCCAATTCCCGGATCAACCCGTGCCAACCAGCTGTTAGTGGCCAGGGCTCCATGAAGAACCCTCCACTGGAGGTCCCCTGACCTCTTTGGTACTGGGGGTTTGTAGAGCGCCCTCCATCTAAAACCCACCATACTCTCCGCCCCACATACCCCCTGCCACTGATGTGCCTTCACTCCTGTTAGGCTTCTAATGCTCCTCACCTTAACGCAGAGGTTGTAGAGGGCTTTACCTCCCACCCCCTCAAACTCCCCAGGCTCGGAGTGTTAAAATCTAACAAGTCCTCCAGACCCCCTTGCCAGTCTCCAGTCTCTGCCGTCACCTGCAGTGGCGGGAACATTGGTGGCCCCTCTCCCTTTGGCCTCTCAAACACCCCCTTACCGGCTCAGACAGTGCCTCCTGGACCTCCTCCAGGAATCTCTCCAGCAGCCTAAGAGACGTTATTCCTGTTTGTTGCGCCAAGACCTCCAGGGTTTTCCACTCCTCCTCTCCCAGCAGTCTCAGGTCACCCAGCCTTTGTAAACCCCTTGCCATCAGTTGCCTCTGCAGGGTGGCCGACTGAACCGATCTCAAAGGGATGGCTGGGTTGTGGAAGATGGGCTCCTCCCACACCCACTGCCCAGGCTCCACACCCCTTCTCGTGTGGGCCTTAGCAGCTGCCAGGCCCTCAGCACCGCAGAGTAAAACTCTGAGAGACCTGCTGTACTCAGCCTCTCCAGCTTCATGAGGAACAGCTGCCGGTCCAACCCTAATCCGCCAGCTCTCCTCAGCAGCGCATGCTGGTTCCCTCCAGCCAACATCAGTGTGGTACAGCAGTCTCTGCACCGCCTTTAGTCGGAAAGCAGCCATCCTGCTCTCCAGTTCCACCAGGCCCTGTCCTCCTTCGTGGACGGTCATGTACAAAACTGCTGCCTTCAGCCAGTGATGTCCCGACCAAAAAAAGTCCACCAGCTTGCGTTGCAGGTCTGCAAGCAGACCGGCGGGGGGTTGAGGACAGCCAGTTTATGCCACAAGGAAGATGCCACCAGGTTGTTGATTATCAGCACACTCCCTCTATATGACACTTGGGACAGGAGCCACCTCCACCTGGCCAGTCTTGACACCACTGCCTGTGTCAGCCCCTCCCAGTTCTTGCTGACCCACCTCTCCGAGCCCAGGTACACCCCCAACACTTTAAGCCCTTCACAACCCCACTGCAAACCCCTGGAAGCAGAGGAGGAGCCCTATCCCCCATGCCCCACATAACAGAGCTTTGCTCTTTCCCCAGTTTACCTTAGCTGATGAAGCTCCCTCATACACCTTCAGACTGGTCTCTAGTTCCTGCATATCTTGCCCATCCCTGACCATCACAGAAACATCATCTGCATATGCTGAGACTGCAATTCCTGTCACCACATCCATGCCTGTCCAGCACACTCCCCGCAGTCTCCTGCGTAGCAGTCCTAAAAAAGGCTCAATGGCTAGTGTGTACAGCTGCCCAGATAGAGGGCATCCTTGTCTAATGCCCCGTCTCACCCAGACTGGCCTACTGAGCCCCCTCCCACCTTAACCATACATGACGCCCCAGCATACAACAGCTTCACACAGGTCACAAAACTCTTCCCAAACCCAAACACAGACATCGCATTAAACAGATACTCATGATCCACTCTATCAAAAGCCTTCTCTTGATCTAAAGAGACCAGTCCAAAGTTCACATTAGAACCTCTCGACAAGTCCAACATGTCCCTAATCAAGAACAAGTTGTCCGTGATTGAGCGTCCCGGTACACAATATGTCTGGTCCTTGTGTATTATAGAGTCCAGATGGGACTTCAGTCTGTTAGAGAGGACCTTGGCAAAATCTTGTAGTCCGCACAGAGTAATGCCACAGGCCTCCAGTTCTTAAGTTCACACAAGTCCCCTTTTTTGGGCAGGAGAGTCAGAGCCGCCCGACGGCAGCTCATCGGCAACTCTCCTACCCCTACGCATTCTCGCAACACGCAAAAGAAATCCTGTCCAATTGTTCCCCAGAATTTTTGTAAAATTCCACTGGAAGTCCATCAACCCCGGGTGCACGACCGGGGACATCTGGGTTACTGCCTCTGCCAGTTCATGTGACAACAGAGGAATGTCCATTTCATCCCTCTGTGCCCGAGAGAGCTTAGGGAGTCCTGCGAACAAGACCTGAGCACACATAGGATCACACATTTCTGCCCTATACAATTCAGTATAAAACTCCACAGTCCGCTCCCGCATCTCCCCCACCACAGAGGTCACCCGCCCATCAGACAGCCGTAGACAATGCATACCCTTGGCTTCACTGCTCTGTCTTTCCAAACCAAAGAAGAAGGAGCTGGGAGCATCCATCTCCTTGAGCATGGAGAACCTAGCTCTTACAAGTGCTCCCTTTGCTTTAACCTGGAAAAAACTGCCCAGGTCCCTACGTACCGGCTAAGTTAGCCTGGAGGCCTACATTGCCTTGCCCCACCATCTCTACCTCCATCTCACTAATACACCGCTCTAGTTCCCCCAACACTCTCCTAGCCTCTGAGGATGAGAGAGCTGTGTACTGTTGACAGAAAAGCCGAATTTGCACTTTCCCCACATCCCACCACTGACTCAGAGACTCATACTCCTCTCTTCGCTGCCCCCATCTTTCCCAAAAAGTCTGGAAACCTGAGCAAAAAGTGGCATCTTGTAAGAGCTTTACATTGAACTTCCAATAAGATGCCTGCCGGGGCCCTGGTGAAATAGACAGCCGAGCCATGGTTATGTGGTGATCCGAAAACCCCACTGGGAGAATGGTAGCACCCAGAAGCCTATTGCTCTGATTCCTGGACATGTAAAAACGATCAAGTCGAGCTGCACTCACCCTAGCCCCAAAACCTTCACCCACGTATACTGTCTTGTGTTTGGATGTTTAGTTCTCCAAACATCCACTAGGTCAAACTGATTAAAGATGTCCCTTAACACTCCCACTGACACTGAATGAGGCTCTTCCCCATTTCTGTCTTTTGTAAAATCCATTGTACAGTTCCAGTCACCTCCGATCACCAGCGTCTCCTCAGGCGCTACTTGTGAGAGTTCCTGTCTAAGACTCCCAAATAGAACCCCTCTTTCTCTCCCTGTGTTAGGCGCATACACATTTATAAAGACAAAACACATGTTGTTAATTTCTGCTTTAACAACAAGCAACCTACTCCTACACACCTCCTTTGAGGAGCAAATTTTACAGCCAGACCCGGTGCAAAAAGGACTGCCACCCCTGCACTAAGATTTGTCCCATGGCTCAACACACTTGCCCCTTTCCACCAGAGCCCCCAATCAACTTCATTCACCACATCACTATGCGTCTCCTGCAGAAACAACACCTGTACTTGTTTATGTTTTACATATTCACTCAACACACTCCTCTTTCCCGCATCTCTGGCGCCATTTATATTGAGCGAGCCTACCCGAAGAGTCTCCATAAGAAGTGGGAGAAAAGCCAGCAGAGAAATAGACCAATAGCAAAGCTCAAAAAGCCCCAGTGTCAGTAAGAAATTAAACATTTAAACAGTGTCTGAAGGTAAACCTTTACGCACTGTTGTGACCCACTTCCTCAACCTAAACCGTTTCTTGGGTGAGAGGACACCATGCCCTCATTTCTCATAGCATGTTGTACTGATCTTACAAACTTTCTAGGATCAGGAAAAAAGCCTCAAGATTAACTTTTTTTCCCCTTAGTCTCATTCAGGAACCTTGTCAGTTCTCTCAATGTGTACTTAGACCCCTCTGGTTGACTGGCTGTCAGCTCCGGGCCAATTGAAGAGGAGTCTGAAAAAATACCTCCTCATCCTCTTCCTCAGACTCACTTTCCTCCTCTTCTCTATCTCCCACCCTGACCACCTGCCCTTTCTCTCTGGTTAGGGCCTCACCCACAGCAACAGGCAACATTTCCATGGTGCCTTTGTCCACACCCTTTTTCTTTTTCCTCTTGACACCCTCCTCCTCCTCCCCTAATCTCTTACACTTCCCCACTATACTCTCCTCATCCACTAGAATAACCTGACTAGACGCAGTATCATCTGCACCACCCTCCATAGCATGACTAGGGCCAGCCTCAGCTACAACACCCTCCATAGCATGACTAGGGCCAGCCTCAGCTACAACACCCTCCATAGCATGACTAGGGCCAGCCTCAGCTATACCACCCTCCATAGCATGTCTAGGCCCAGCCTCAGCTACCCCACCATCTCTAGCCTGACTAGACCCAGCCTCTGCTTCTCCACCATCTCTAGCCTGACTAGACCCAGCCTCATCTACACCACCATCTCTAGACTGACTAGGCCCAGCCTCTGCTGTCTGCATCTCCTTACCCCTGCATTTTCACCTCGATTTCCCCCCTTGCGCTCGTACCCTCCCCTTGTCTATGGCCTTTATGTGGGCACGCAAAGCTCTTGTGCCCCAAATCCCCACATTCAAAACACCGTAGACTATCTGTGCTGGCAAAACCTGCATAGAGCCCTTCCCCATGCCTCACTTTAAAATGCACATTTAGCTGTTGCTCATTATTGTTCAGAAACATAAACACTTGCCTCCTGAATGAAACAACGTGCTTAACGGCATCTGCCTGAAAACCTGCTGACAGTACACGGAAACCGCTAGCAAACTTACCAAAACGACTCAGCTCTTTCCTAATTTGATCATCCGTAATAAACGGAGGCAAATTTGCCACTACAACTCTTGTTGAAGGGGTAGAGAGAGGTGAAATTGACACCAACACATCCCTTACAAATATTCCGCTAGCAATTAGCCTACCGACCAAATTAGCCCTTTTCATGAACACAACCACAGCCTTGTTCATTCTAGAAGCAGAATGTATAAACTCAGCTCCTACCTGTTCACCGGCCGCGAGCAGAACCTCCTCCACCTTAACTCCGTTCTCAGGAACACACCTGAAACCATGCTGTATCGACAGCGTCTCCTGCGCACTAGCCTGAGAATCCATTGCGCACACTATACCTTGCAACCCCCGAACGTTACTCTGTCCTCTTCCACCCTAACTTTGAAAAAAAAAAAAAACTTTGGATACCGCTAAAAACAAATATTGCATTAACCCTCCACCATAGAAAATAACATGTAAAGAAAAGAATAGAATCAAGAAAGTTAGTTAGGATAGAGCTTTCCACACCAAACACTCAAACTCCAAAAACACCCAGCATGCACCGAGAGAGAGAGAGAGAGAGAGAGAGAGAGAGAGAGAGAGATCAGTAAGAGGGCAGAGAAAGAGAGGGAGAGGAGGGGGAGAGAGAGATCAGTAAGGGGGCAGAGAGAGAGAGAGAGAGAGAGAGAGAGAGAGAGAGAGAGAGAGAGAGAGAGAGAGAGAGAGAGAGAGAGAGAGAGAGAGAGAGAGAGAGAGAGAGAGAGAGAGATCAGTAAGGGGGCAGAGAGAGAGAGAGAGAGAGAGAGAGAGAGAGAGAGAGAGAGAGAGAGAGAGAGAGAGAGAGAGAGAGAGAGATCAGTAAGGGGGCAGAGAGAGAGAGAGAGAGAGAGATCAGTAAGGGGGCAGAGAGAGAGAGAGAGAGAGAGAGAGAGAGAGAGAGAGAGAGAGAGAGAGAGAGAGAGAGATGAAGGCGATTCCTGCTGAAAACGTAAGCCTATTGTTTGTTTCTCTAGTCAATAAGAATATCAGACCTCCTTTTTCTATATTCTCCCAGATAGTCACCAGTTGGGGTAAGGAATGTTTTTTGGAGAGAGTGTCTGTGTGTGGACTGATTTGAGTTGGGATTGACTGACAGGAAGTCTCAGATTCAGACCTGTCAGACATCCAATATGTCAGCTGGTGGGTTAGACCTCTAGATACAAACACCGGATGGGTAGATCACCACAACAACACACCATAGAGAACAGAGAATGGAAAGGTCTATCAAACACTGCCCTCTGTAATAACATATCAGCCCTCCATCATTCCAGATTGTTCTTCTAGAACCCTTTCAGAGGTTTGGCATTGTCAAGTTTGTCCTTGGTTGACCTTATCAACGTTCAACCACATAGGGTGTTAGCAACAAGCCACTCTCTCCCATACCAATGTAAAGTAGCTTTTCAACCACTGTCATATGTTGTTATACAGAATATCCGTCCATTCAAGGGACATTCAAGATGTAGGAATAGTGTGATGAATGAATGTAGAGAAGACTGATGTCTGCAGAGCGCTGTTTCATCAGGACAAAATGAATGATATTCTAAATATAACCAGTGAAGGGAACTGGTGATTAGGGGTGTGTGCGTATGGGTGGGTGGATGTGTGTGTGTATTTGTGTGTGCGTGTTTGTAGGGGGAGATTCCTCACCAGGACCCACAATCCGACTATATGTGCTGAGTGACAGTCAGTATAGAGAGATAAAGCCTGTGAAAGGTGGGGATTGCAGTTAAGTGGAAGTCTCCTGTCCCTTCGGTACAGGGGGAGGGGCTGAGGGGCTTTCCGTGACAGATTCTACCCTATTTTAGCATTAGTGATATTCTCAGCCCCATTGAGAACCCTACTGGCTTCAACACATTCAACTGGGAACCAAGCTCCCTCCCCTCGGAGTGATATTGGGTTTTCAGTAAGAGACTGTGTGGAGCTAGCACCTCCACAGAGCTCGGGGGGAAGAAAAAATGCAATAGAGGGAGAGAAAGAGAGTTCGTATTATAAAGTTAAGTAGCATGGTAGAAATGATGAGCTCTGTATATTGCTGCACCCTTATGCAAGCAGTATATACCTGCTATACAAGCTAGACAAGACTCAGAGAAACTGCTGCCGTTCACAGCCTAGAGATTATTCAAGCTGATGCACATAGAAATGAAATCCTCCATGTGTGGAATGTACAGTAGCCTACAGTGCATTAAATGTGGACAGTAGAGTTAATGGGCAAATAAATGTATGGGGTTGGCTAAGTTGTTATTCCTCGAGTGAGACATTTAAAGCTTTATTGGCAATTTGTGATCAACACTTTTGTTATAAAAGGGACATTGGTATCCACATAGAGATTGTGACTTACACTATACAATCAATAGCCATTGACCACTGCGAGAGAGGGGGAGACGTTTATATGAAATAGCGAGATATGGAATGTGCGATAGAAATCAGAGTCAGTGAGAGCTACTGTATTCTCTGTGCATGCTTGGGTTGGGTGTTTAAGGGTATATTAGTCATATTTAAACATACTTTGAATATGTACTAATGTATATGTATTTTTGAACTTTTTTTAGCCCTGTTTTCACCCCAATTATGTGATATCCAATTGGTAGTTATAGTCTTGTCCCATCGCTGCAACTCCTGTACGGACTCAGAAGAGGCGAAAGTCGAGAGCCATGCGTCCTCAGAAACACAACCCTGCCAAGCCGCACTGCTTCTTGACAAATACATGTTTTTAAGAACAAAAATAGGTGACAGGTCTGTGAATCCTGAGCAGAAGGCCTCGCTTAACCCGGACTCCAGCCGCACCAATGTGTCGGAGGAAACACCGTACAGCTGGCGACCTGAAGTCAGCGTGCATGCGCCCGGCCGCCACAAGGAGACGCTAGAGCGCGATGAAACAAGGCCGGTCAAACCCTCCCCTATCCCGGACAATGCTGATGCATATGCACTTTTCCAGGCCACCGTGCAATGCCCTATTCGGGTAAAAATAAATGAGGAAGAAAATCATCAGAGGTCTTGATAACTTCAATAACAACCCTTAATATACCGTGTTGGTAACACTTGACACCCAGCATCATAACACGTCATGACACGGTCATAACCATGTGATAATATGTCATAACAGCTGACACAACCTGTCAAAATATGCTCATAACACTGTCATGACACATATATTTAAACCTTTTGTGACATCTATTGCGTCATTTTATGGTTGGTTATGACATTGCATAAGAGTGTCACAACCCACATTTATTCAAATGATTATTTTCCTGCCAAGAAGTTTCCTTCCGGTAGATTTTTTCTCTTCTTAAATCCTTTGTTGTTGTTCTAATTAATTCTTTACAGTCATGTTTGTTTTCCATCATATTTCATTTAACTTGTAGAAAATACACTTTATGACTCTGTCATGAAGCATTATGACCATCCTGTGTCACTTTACATGGACTAAGACACTACACTTTATGACTCTGTCAAGAAGCATTATGACCATCCTGTGTCACTTTACATGGACTAAGACAATACACTTTATGACTCTGTCATGAAGCATTGTGACCATCCTGTGTCACTTTACATGGACTAAGACAATACACTTTATGACTCTGTCAAGAGGCATTATGACCATCCTGTGTCACTTTACAAGGACTAAGACAATACACTTTATGCCTCTGTCATGAAGCATTATGACCATCCTGTGTCACTTTACATGGACTAAGACACTACACTTTATGACTCTGTCAAGAGGCATTATGACCATCCTGTGTCACTTTACATGGACTAAGACACTACACTTTATGACTCTGTCAAGAGGCATTATGACCATCCTGTGTCACTTTACATGGACTAAGACACTACACTTTATGACTCTGTCAATAGGCATTATGACCATCCTGTGTCACTTTACATGGACTAAGACACTACACTTTATGACTCTGTCAAGAGGCATTATGACCATCCTGTGTCACTTTACATGGACTAAGACAATACACTTTATGACTCTGTCAAGAGGCATTATGACCATCCTGTGTCACTTTACATGGACTAAGACACTACACTTTATGACTCTGTCAAGAGGCATTATGACCATCCTGTGTCACTTTACATGGACTAAGACACTACACTTTATGACTCTGTCAAGAGGCATTATGACCATCCTGTGTCACTTTACATGGACTAAGACAATACACTTTATGACTCTGTCAAGAAGCATTATGACCATGATGTGTCACTTTACATGGACTAGGACACTACACTTTATGACTCTGTCAAGAAGCATTATGACCATCCTGTGTCACTTTACATGGACTAAGACACTACACTTTATGACACTGTCAAGAAGCATTATGACCATCCTGTGTCACTTTACATGGACTAAGACACTACACTTTATGACTCTGTCAAGAGGCATTATGACCATCCTGTGTCACTTTACATGGACTAAGACAATACACTTTATGACTCTGTCAAGAAGCATTATGACCATGATGTGCACTTTACATGGACTAAGACAATACACTTTATGACTCTGTCAAGTAGCATTATGACCATCCTGTGTCACTTTACATGGACTAAGACAATACACTTTATGACTCTGTCAAGTAGCATTATGACCATCCTGTGTCACTTTACATGGACTAAGAAAATACACTTTAGGACAAAGTCAAGAAGCATTATGACCATCCTGTGTCACTTTACATGGACTAAGAAAATACACTTTATGACAAAGTCAAGAAGCATTATGACCATCCTGTGTCACTTTACATGGACTAAGACAATACACTTTATGACAAAGTCAAGAAGCATTATGACCATCCTGTGTCACTTTACATGGACTAAGACAATACACTTTATGACAAAGTCAAGAAGCATTGTGACCATCCTGTGTCACTTTACATGGACTAAGACAATACACTTTATGACTCTGTCATGAAGCATTGTGACCATCCTGTGTCACTTTACATGGACTAAGACAATACACTTTATGACTCTGTCAAGAAGCATTATGACCATCCTGTGTCACTTTACATGGACTAAGACAATACACTTTATGACTCTGTCAAGAAGCATTATGACCATCCTGTGTCACTTTACATGGACTAAGACACTACACTTTATGACTCTGTCAAGAGGCATTATGACCATCCTGTGTCACTTTACATGGACTAAGACAATACACTTTATGACACTGTCATGAAGCATTGTGACCATCCTGTGTCACTTTACATGGACTAAGACACTACACTTTATGACTCTGTCAAGAAACATTATGACCATCCTGTGTCATTTTACATGGACTAAGACACTACACTTTATGACTCTGTCAAGAAGCATTATGACCATCCTGTGTCATTTTACATGGACTAAGACAATATACTTTATGACACTGTCATGAAGCATTATGACCATCCTGTGTCACTTTACATGGACTAAGACAATACACTTTATGACACTGTCATGAAGCATTGTGACCATCCTGTGTCACTTTACATGGACTAAGACAATACACTTTATGACACTGTCATGAAGCATTGTGACCATCCTGTGTCACTTTACATGGACTAAGACACTACACTTTATGACTCTGTCAAGAAGCATTGTGACCATCCTGTGTCACTTTACATGAACTATGACAATACACTTTATGACACTGTCATGAAGCATTGTGACCATCCTGTGTCACTTTACATGGACTATGACAATACACTTTATGACTCTGTCAAGGAGCATTATGACCATGATGTGTCACTTTACATGGACTAAGACAATACACTTTATGACTCTGTCAAGAAGCATTATGATCATCATTATAATATAAACCAGATAAACTTGTGTGATAACCAGCCATAAAATAATACAACACATGTCACAACAGGTGTAAATATATGTGTCATGACAGTGTTATGACCACATCATGACAGGTTATGACAAGTTATGTCAGCTCTTATGACATATCATGACACGGTTAGGACCATGTCATAACATGTTATGACACTGGGTGTCAAGTAAAGTGTGTTGAATATTATGGATTTATTATGGATAAATGAACAAACAATATCCCCATTTTAAATAGAATTGTGTCTAGATAAACTTATACTCTGTATGTTTAAATAGACAATATGAGTTCATAGGAAGAAATTGTGTGACAGGAGAAAGGAGTAATAAAACCATTCCAACTGGACAGGAACAAATGGATTGTGGACTGTGTAAACACATAAGGTTGTTAGCCTATGGTTGACCCATCCTGAAACTTAGCTCTGGGGTTTTTAGATTAGGCAGTGAGTGCATTCCTAGGGTTTCTGTTAATTAAACCTGTCAGTTCAGTGGTGATCAATAATGCTGAGGGGTCAAAAGTTATCTGGGAGTGTGTTAGTAAGATAGAATGAACTTTTCACCTTACTTTGTCCTGTCGAGAGGGTGGGGGGTCCGTTTAAGACAGTGAAATGACGTCATGATCTGTATTTAAACTAATGCATTTGTTTTGAGTGGTAGCGCGCTCCGAGAATAAATTCTATTACCTATTATTTAAAGACTGGTCTGCGTCTATTTTATGCAAACAAGAAATCTTGCAAATTCTCATAAAATAGACAAAGGGCTTTCAATTGATGAAAGCACATCGGCATAATTAAATTATACTAACAAGTGTTACCAAAGTGTTTCATCAATGTCACGTCAACGTCACATTAACAAGCGCCCTCTGTATACAGGGACGCCAACATGTAATGGATGTCATCCGTGTGCTGAATAAATCAAAAGGGCGTTGAGTATGAAAGGCAAGGCTTAACTACAGATCAGACCCGTTTCAAAGACACATGATGACAAACACAATGAAGTGAAAGTGTTCCAGGCTAAACAATCTGTCTGTCTCCTCTGTGATGCGGTGTGTTGATGGTCTCAAATCAAATCAAATCACATTTTATTTGTCACATACACATGGTTAGCAGATGTTAATGCGAGTGTAGCGAAATGCTTGTGCTTCTAGTTCCAACAATGCAGTAATAACCAACAAGTAATCTAGCTAACAATTCCAAAACTACTACCTTATAGACACAAGTGTAAGGGGATAAAGAATATGTACATAAAGATATATGAATGAGCGATGGTACAGAGCGGCATAGGCAAGATACAGTAGATGGTATCGAGTACAGTATATACATATGAGATGAGTATGTAAACAAAGTGGCATAGTTAAAGTGGCTAGTGATACATGTATTACATAAAGATGCAGTAGATGATATAGAGTACAGTATATACGTATACATATTAGATTAATAATGTAGGGTATGTAAACATCATATTAGGTAGCATTGTTTAAAGTGGCTAGTGATTTATTTTACATCATTTCCCATCAATTCCCATTATTAAAGTGGCTGGAGTTGAGTCAGTGTGTTGGCAGCAGCCACTCAATGTTAGTGGTGGCTGTTTAACAGTCTGATGGCCTTGAGATAGAAGCTGTTTTTCAGTCTCTCGGTCCCAGCTTTGATGCACCTGTACTGACCTCGCCTTCTGGATGATAGCGGGGTGAACAGGCAGTGGCTCGGGTGGTTGTTGTCCTTGATGATCTTTATGGCCTTCCTGTGACATCGGGTGGTGTAGGTGTCCTGGAGGGCAGGTAGTTTGCCCCCGGTGATGCGTTGTGCAGACCTCTCTACCCTCTGGAGAGCCTTACGGTTGTGGGCGGAGCAGTTGCCATACCAGGCGGTGATACAGCCCGACAGGATGCTCTCGATTGTGCATCTGTAGAAGTTTGTGAGTGCTTTTGGTGACAAGCCGAATTTCTGCAGCCTCCTGAGGTTGAAGAGGCGCTGCTGCGCCTTCTTCACGATGCTGTCTGTGTGGGTGGACCAATTCAGTTTGTCTGTGATGTGTATGCCGAGGAACTTAAAACTTATTACCATCTCCACTACTGTTCCATCGATGTTCCCTCTGCTGTTTCAGGAAGTCCACAATCATCTCCTTAGTTTTGTTGACGTTGAGTGTGAGGTTATTTTCTCTGGTGAGTTCAACCTCCCTCATTATCATCTGCTCTCATATAAAGGAATGAGGGATAATGTTACGAATAACTATGAGTGGTGGATGGAATCAGGCGCAGACAGCAGGGTTCTGTCGTATATCAAATTTATTACACCAGTGCAACCGAAATGATCACGCCAACACACAGGGCGTATATAGGTTGCCAGTCCAAAACAACAGGACAAAAATAGACCAGAGAATAAAGATAAGAAAACAAATCACACCAGCCCTTAAATACCCTACAAACAAACCCTAATACAAAACAGGTGTACCCAATTAAACACTAACCAGCACAAACGGAAAAGGAATCGATGGCAGCTAATAGGCCGGTGACGACGACCGCCGAGCCCCGCCCGAACAGGAAGAGGCACCCTCTTCAGCAAGGTTCGTGACAGATAAGGGTTGGCTTAGAGGAGTGTGTGTGTGTCCATGATTTACAAGATAATGGGTGAGAAGGAGTGTAGTTTAGTCCCGCAGGGTTCTCTGTGATAAATATGACATATATCAGGAATGACTACTACTTCCGGGTTGGAGCGAGCGGTCGCATCCACACTTCGGTCCGCAGGAGTCACTGCTAGCTAGCCAACAGCTAGCCAACGTCTACCGAATAGAACTCAACAACCCGGTCGCATTCCGCTTCCCTCCACAGGTAGTATCACATTTTCATTTCATTTCATTACAGCACAACGGTTTGATTTGTTTGATCGTAGCTAGCTACATAGCCGTCTTTGTATCAAAGATAATTGTGTAGTCTAGAGCGATTTTCTAGGTTAGCTAGCCAGCTATTGTCGTTCTTTTAACGCAACGTAACGTAATCAACACTGCAAGCTAGCCAGCTAGCCCCCGAATAGCAGCACTGTAGAAACTATTACACTCAACGGAACGACTTGATTAGTGTAGTGTCAACAACGCAGCCACTGCCAGCTAGCCTACAAAGTCAACAACGCAGCCACTGCCAGCTAGCCTACTTCAGCAGTACTGTATCATTTTAATCATTTTAGTCAATAAGATTCTTGCTACGTAAGCTTAACTTTCTGAACATTCGAGACGTGTAGTCCACTTGTCATTCCAATCTCCTCGCATTAGCGTAGCCTCTTCTGTAGCCTGTCAACTATGTGTCTGTCTATCCCTGTTCTCTCCTCTCTGCACAGACCATACAAACGCTCCACACCGCCTGGCCGCGGCCACCCTAATCTGGTGGTCCCAGCGCGCACGACCCACGTGGAGTTCCAGGTCTCCGGTAGCCTCTGGAACTGCCGATCTGCGGCCAACAAGGCAGAGTTCATCTCAGCCTATGCCTCCCTCCAGTCCCTCGACTTCTTGGCACTGACGGAAACATGGATCACCACAGATAACACTGCTACTCCTTACTGCTCTCTCTTCGTCCGCCCACGTGTTCTCGCACACCCTGAGAGCTTCTGGTCAGCGGGGTGGTGGCACCGGGATCCTCCTCTCTCCCAAGTGGTCATTCTCTCTTTCTCCCCTTACCCATCTGTCTATCGCCTCCTTTGAATTCCATGCTGTCACAGTTACCAGCCCTTTCAAGCTTAACATCCTTATCATTTATCGCCCTCCAGGTTCCCTCGGAGAGTTCATCAATGAGCTTGATGCCTTGATAAGCTCCTTTCCTGAGGACGGCTCACCTCTCACAGTTCTGGGCGACTTTAACCTCCCCACGTCTACCTTTGACTCATTCCTCTCTGCCTCCTTCTTTCCACTCCTCTCCTCTTTTGACCTCACCCTCTCACCTTCCCCCTACTCACAAGGCAGGCAATACGCTCGACCTCATCTTTACTAGATGCTGTTCTTCCACTAACCTCATTGCAACTCCCTCCAAGTCTCCGACCACTACCTTGTATCCTTTTCCCTCTCGCTCTCATCCAACACTTCCCACACTGCCCCTACTCGGATGGTATCGCGCCGTCCCAACCTTTGCTCTCTCTCCCCCGCTACTCTCTCCTCTTCCATCCTATCATCTCTTCCCTCTGCTCAAACCTTCTCCAACCTATCTCCTGATTCTGCCTCCTCAACCCTCCTCTCCTCCCTTTCTGCATCCTTTGACTCTCTATGTCCCCTATCCTCCAGGCCGGCTCGGTCCTCCCCTCCCGCTCCGTGGCTCGACGACTCATTGCGAGCTCACAGAACAGGGCTCCGGGCAGCCGAGCGGAAATGGAGGAAAACTCGCCTCCTGCGGACCTGGCATCCTTTCACTCCCTCCTCTCTACATTTTCCTCCTCTGTCTCTGCTGCTAAAGCCACTTTCTACCACTCTAAATTCCAAGCATCTGCCTCTAACCCTAGGAAGCTCTTTGCCACCTTCTCCTCCCTCCTGAATCCCCTCCTCCCTCTCTGCAGATGACTTCGTCAACCATTTTGAAAAGAAGGTCGACGACATCCGATCCTCGTTTGCTAAGTCAAACGACACCGCTGGTTCTGCTCACACTGCCCTACCCTGTGCTCTGACCTCTTTCTCCCCTCTCTCTCCAGATGAAATCTCGCGTCTTGTGACGGCCGGCCGCCCAACAACCTGCCCGCTTGACCCTATCCCCTCCTCTCTTCTCCAGACCATTTCCGGAGACCTTCTCCCTTACCTCACCTCGCTCATCAACTCATCCCTGACCGCTGGCTACGTCCCTTCCGTCTTCAAGAGAGCGAGAGTTGCACCCCTTCTGAAAAAACCTACACTCGATCCCTCCGATGTCAACAACTACAGACCAGTATCCCTTCTTGCTTTTCTCTCCAAAACTCTTGAACGTGCCGTCCTTGGCCAGCTCTCCCGCTATCTCTCTCAAAATGACCTTCTTGATCCAAATCAGTCAGGTTTCAAGACTAGTCATTCAACTGAGACTGCTCTTCTCTGTATCACGGAGGCGCTCCGCACTGCTAAAGCTAACTCTCTCTACTCTGCTCTCAACCTTCTAGACCTATCGGCTGCCTTCGATACTGTGAACCATCAGATCCTCCTCTCCACCCTCTCCGAGTTGGGCATCTCCGGCGCGGCCCACGCTTGGATTGCGTCCTACCTGACAGGTCGCTCCTACCAGGTGGCGTGGTGAGAATCTGTTTCCTCACCATGCGCTCTCACCATGCGCTCTCACCACTGGTGTCCCCCAGGGCTCTGTTCTAGGCCCTCTCCTATTCTCGCTATACACCAAGTCACTTGGCTCTGTCATAACCTCACATGGTCTCTCCTATCATTGCTATGCAGACGACACACAATTAATCTTCTCCTTTCCCCCTTCTGATGACCAGGTGGCGAATCGCATCTCTGCATGTCTGGCAGACATATCAGTGTGGATGACGGATCACCACCTCAAGCTGAACCTCGGCAAGACGGAGCTGCTCTTCCTCCCGGGGAAGGACTGCCCATTCCATGATCTCGCCATCATGGTTGACAACTCCATTGTGTCCTCCTCCCAGAGCGCTAAGAACCTTGGCGTGATCCTGGACAACACCCTGTCGTTCTCAACTAACATCAAGGCGGTGGCCCGTTCCTGTAGGTTCATGCTCTACAACATCCGCAGAGTACGACCCTGCCTCACACAGGAAGCGGCGCAGGTCCTAATCCAGGCACTTGTCATCTCCCGTCTGGATTACTGCAACTCGCTGTTGGCTGGGCTACCTGCCTGTGCCATTAAACCCCTACAACTCATCCAGAACGCCGCAGCCCGTCTGGTGTTCAACCTTCCCAAGTTCTCTCACGTCACCCCACTCCTCCGCTCTCTCCACTGGCTTCCAGTTGAAGCTCGCATCCGCCACAAGACCATGGTGCTTGCCTACGGAGCTGTGAGGGGAACGGCACCTCAGTACCTCCAGGCTCTGATCAGGCCCTACACCCAAACAAGGGCACTGCGTTCATCCACCTCTGGCCTGCTCGCCTCCCTACCACTGAGGAAGTACAGTTCCCGCTCAGCCCAGTCAAAACTGTTCGCTGCTCTGGCCCCCAATGGTGGAACAAACTCCCTCACGACGCCAGGACAGCGGAGTCAATCACCACCTTCCGGAGACACCTGAAACCCCACCTCTTTAAGGAATACCTAGGATAGGATAAAGTAATCCTTCTCACACCCCCCCCCCTTGAAAGATTTAGATGCACTATCGTAAAGTGGCTGTTCCACTGGATGTCATAAGGTGAATGCACCAATTTGTAAGTCGCTCAGGATAAGAGCGTCTGCTAAATGACTTAAATGTTAAATGTAATGTAAATGAATGAGACGAGGACCCAGGCGGTGAGATGGCTCGGACCACAGTGTGTCATTTTGACAGGGAGACACACACACACATCACACACAAAATCTCGTAAGGGACCATAAAACCCTTCATAACCCCTCAGACCAGTGACACGCCTTTATACTGCCATGTTTTATTGAAGCAATGCATGTAGAGGTCGGAAATATGAGACACTTTATTTAGTTGGTAATCTAGCCCATCCATCCATCTAATAGTCTGAATGTGAATTGGAAGAAAAACTACTTAAACCCCACTCGTCTTTCACAAATCATTTGTCATCTAGATTTGGGGTTATTATGGAAAACAGGGAGGAAGGGAAGAAGCACTGATAAGTGGAGTAAATGGCAGACAAATGCAGTCATAAAGTGGGGAGAGATAAGAGACTTTACTGCCATTAACCATCAGTGACGTCCACATCTTTAACACTGACATACAAGAACTGCAATGTATTCACAGATCTGCATTGCATTCACAGATCTGCATTGCATTCACAGATCTGCATTGCATTCACAGAACTGCATTGCTTTCTTGGTGCGTATGGAATGTTCAATAGTGACATTTTGTGTAGGAGTGTCTTTTCTTTGAACCATGACACACACCAGAGAGTCGCTCAGAGAAACTAGCTGTCTCTTTGCCCTTGTTGAATTGTTTCAATTGGACTCAGAAGTGTTGGCATGTCTGGCATCACAAATGACAGCAGAGGGGAGGTGGAGTGGGGAGTGCTTGGATTGCCTCCCTTGTGGTGGAGTGGGGAGTGCTTGGACTGCCTCCCTTGTGGTGGAGTGGGGAGTGCTTGGACTGCCTCCCTTGTGGTGGAGTGGGGAGTGCTTGGACTGCCTCCCTTGTGGTGGAGTGGGGAGTGCTTGGACTGCCTCCCTTGTGGTGGAGTGGGGAGTGCTTGGACTGCCTACCTTGTGGTGGAATGGGGAGTGCTTGGACTGCCTCCCTTGTGGTGGAGTGGGGAGTGCTTGGACTGCCTCCCTTGTGGTGGAGTGGGGAGTGCTTGGACTGCCTACCTTGTGGTGGAGTGGGGAGTGCTTGGACTGCCTCCTTGTGGTGGAGTGGGGAGTGCTTGGACTGCCTACCTTGTGGTGGAATGGGGAGTGCTTGGACTGCCTACCTTGTGGTGGAATGGGGAGTGCTTGGACTGCCTCCCTTGTGGTGGAATGGGGAGTGCTTGGACTGCCTACCTTGTGGTGGAGTGGGGAGTGCTTGGACTGCCTCCCTTGTGGTGGAATGGGGAGTGCTTGGACTGCCTACCTTGTGGTGGAGTGGGGAGTGCTTGGACTGCCTCCCTTGTGGTGGAGTGGGGAGTGATTGGACTGCCTACCTTGTGGTGGAGTGGGGAGTGCTTGGACTGCCTCCCTTGTGGTGGAGTGGGGAGTGCTTGGACTGCCTACCTTGTGGTGGAGTGGGGAGTGCTTGGACTGCCTCCCTTGTGGTGGAGTGGGGAGTGCTTGGACTGCCTCCCTTGTGGTGGAGTGGGGAGTGCTTGGACTGCCTCCCTTGTGGTGGAGTGGGGAGTGCTTGGACTGCCACCCTTGTGCCTCCGTCCCCCCATGCAGCAAGGACCTCAAGGGTGTCCTTTTAAATGCACTCAGATTCAAAAGGCTGACAGAGAAACTGTTCCCATGTTGACTCCTCCTCCTCCTCATCTTCGTCCTTTTCTCCTCCTCTTCCTTCTCCATCTCCTTTTCCTCCTCCTCCTCTTCCTCCTCTTCCTCTGTAAGAGACATTCAGGCCAGATGCTTACTCTGTCTACATTCTCCTCTAAATGCTGTTTGGAGAGTCTTAATTGCCTCATTTTGTGGTTCTGATTTGCAGTGTTGTTTTTCAGAAACAGCAGGATAGAGGCTGATCACAGATGGAGACATTACAACCATGTCTTTATTTACCAGCTAATCAACACAGAGAGGAGGGGGAGGGAGGGGGGAGGGGGGAGGGAGGGAGAGAGAGACGAAAGAGGAGGAAGGAACATGGTGAATAGAAGAAAAATAAGCTTGTCTTTTGTCATGTGTTTTCACAGAGCTCAGTCTTTCATATTCACCCTCCTCTTCAGAAATACATTTTTAGTTTGTGACAGTTACAGAGGACTTCACATGTTTCTGTGGACTGAGTCCTTGTTTGACATGTCTATTATACTTTTGCTCCATGATGGGTATACACATGACTATACATAATAATCAATGTCAAATAAATACATACATAACAAGAACAACCTCATTTGACATATAGAGTCATTTACAAACCAGCCAAAAGCCATACTGAACCATAGTAACAGTCTGTGTGAGGAATATCCTTGGACCAGTCCAACAACAGTTCACGGTGATACGCTGATATACCATTCACCTTTGACCTTCAACCGCAGTACACTGCAAAGGTCAACGTGAGTCAATAAAATATCCCATGAATGTCTGTTTCTGATACCACTGATAAATGATCAGTTCACAATGAGAGAGAGAGAGAGAGAGAGAGAGAGAGAGAGAGAGAGAGAGAGAGAGAGAGAGAGAGAGAGAGAGAGAGAGAGAGAGAGACTGTATGATGAATCTATAGAGACCATTAGTCTGTGGTCTTGTCATTATGATATTATCCTTGAACTCCACACATTCCTCTCCAGAGAGTCCATCCATAGGCGACCCCAAACTCACCTTCCTACCCTCGCTGTCACAATATTAGGACATCCTCAGAGTCACCAGTGTCAGCGTAACTCAGGACTAGATGTCAATCTCATTAGACTGTCCAAATATGGATACTGTACACACAACCCATCAATGATGAGCCAGATCAGTTTATCATGGGCAATATTCAGAATCAGATTGTGAATGGATCCATGTGGGATTTTTCCAGCCTTTTGAATTGGTCAATGTGTTTTCCTTTGATAATATTGTGCTTGACTCTTTCTCTATGTGTCCCGATGACCTCTGTTTGATGGGCAGATGATGGATAGATTGATAGAGGGGTTATGAGTTTTATTCCCCTGAATCTGTCACTCACATCGTTCTCAATCCACCCTGTGACCTGATAGAAGGGGAAAATCATTTCTGAAGGGATCAGCCATTGTCATACTCTGTGGCTCAAGTCTATTGAAATGTAATTGAAGTTTTGGTTGTAAAACTTGAACATTCTGCTCAGTGAACACTGAACAACAGCAGGCACAGGAACATCTTTCTCACACACACACACGAGACACATGCACATACACACGCACCCTCAATATCAACACAGGTGCTACTGACATTTGTGAGTGTCTCTCTGTATGTGTATGTCTGACTTGGAGATAGATGACTGTGTGTGTGTGTGTGTGTGTGTGTGTGTGTGTGTGTGTGTGTGTGTGTGTGTGTGTGTGTGTGTGTGTGTGTGTGTGTGTGTGTGTGTGTGTGTGTGTGTGTGTGTGTGTGTGTGTGTGTGTGCGGGTGTGTGCGGCTGTGTATGTGTGTGTGTGTTTACCAAGCGTTATCCCATAGTGTGTTTCCTCAGTTTTTCTCAGAAGGCCTAAATGACATCTTGTTTTTCATCTTCTTAAAGCAATCACACATGACATACCTTGGCCGATCAATAGACCATTATAGAGGAACAGGGTGGGAACGTCAATGGTCGTAGTTTAAAGCAATAATAATTGTTCATTTCACCGATGAATGGAGTTGTTATACTGTGAAATAATCACATTATTGGTCTATTGAGTGTGTGTGGCTTTGAGTGGCTGTGTGTTCTCAATGTGTGTGTGTGTATGTGACTGTGTGTGTGTGTGTGTGTGTGTGTGTGTGTGACTGTGTGTGTGTGTGTGACTGTGTGTGTGTGTGTATGTGTGTGTGTGTGTGTGTGTGTGTGTGTGTGTGTGTGTGTGTGTGTGTGTGTGTGTGTGTGTGTGTGTGTGTGTGTATGTGTGACTGTGTGTGTGTGGGTGGGGGGGGATGCGTGTCCCCTATACATGTCTACCTCTATCACTTCAGTATCCCTGCACATTGTATATATGGTACAGGAACTTCCCTGTATATAGTACATATGGTACAGGAACTGCCCTGTATATAGTACATATGGTACAGGAACTTCCCTGTATTTAATACATATGGTACAGGAACTGCCCTGTATATAGTACATATGGTACAGGAACTTCCCTGTATTTAATACATATGGTACAGGAACTTCCCTGTATTTAATACATATGGTACAGGAACTGCCCTGTATATAGTACATATGGTACAGGAACTTCCCTGTATTTAATACATATGGTACAGGAACTTCCCTGTATATAGTTCATATGGTACAGGAACTTCCCTGTATTTAATACATATGGTACAGGAACTGCCCTGTATATAGTACATATGGTACAGGAACTTCCCTGCATATAGTACATATGGTACAGGAACTTCCCTGTATTTAATACATATGGTACAGGAACTTCCCTGTATTTAATACATATGGTACAGGAACTTCCCTGCATATAGTACATATGGTACAGGAACTGACCCTGTATATAGTTCATATGGTACAGGAACTGACCCTGTATATAGTTCATATGGTACAGGAACTTCCCTGTATATAGTTCATATGGTACAGGAACTTCCCTGTATTTAATACATATGGTACAGGAACTGCCCTCTATATAGTACATATGGTACAGGAACTTCCCTGCATATAGTACATATGGTACAGGAACTTCCCTGTATTTAATACATATGGTACAGGAACTGCCCTGTATATAGTACATATGGTACAGGAACTGCCCTGTATATAGTACATATGGTACAGGAACTGCCCTGTATATAGTACATATGGTACAGGAACTGCCCTGTATATAGTACATATGGTACAGGAACTGCCCTGTATATAGTTCATATGGTACAGGAACTGCCCTGTATATAGTTCATATGGTACAGGAACTGCCCTGTATATAGTTCATATGGTACAGGAACTGACCCTGTATATAGTTCATATGGTACAGGAACTGCTCTGTATATAGTTCATATGGTACAGGAACTTCCCTGTATTTAATACATATGGTACAGGAACTGCCCTGTATATAGTTCATATGGTACAGGAACTGCCCTGTATATAGTACATATGGTACAGGAACTGACCCTGTATATAGTTCATATGGTACAGGAACTGCCCTGTATATAGTACATATGGTACAGGAACTGACCCTGTATATAGTTCATATGGTACAGGAACTGCCCTGTATATAGTTCATATGGTACAGGAACTTCCCTGTATTTAATACATATGGTACAGGAACTGCCCTGTATATAGTACATATGGTACAGGAACTTCCCTGTATTTAATACATATGGTACAGGAACTGCCCTGTATATAGTACATATGGTACAGGAACTTCCCTGTATTTAATACATATGGTACAGGAACTGCCCTGTATATAATACATATGGTACAGGAACTGCCCTGTATATAGTACATATGGTACAGGAACTTCCCTGTATATAGTTCATATGGTACAGGAACTGACCCTGTATATAGTTCATATGGTACAGGAACTGACCCTGTATATAGTTCATATGGTACAGGAACTGACCCTGTATATAGTTCATATGGTACAGGAACTGACCCTGTATATAGTACATATGGTAACAGGTAAACTGCCCTGTATATAGTTCATATGGTACAGGAACTGCCCTGTATATAGTTCATATGGTACAGGAACTTCCCTGTATTTAGTACATATGGTACAGGAACTGACCCTGTATATAGTTCATATGGTACAGGAACTGCCCTGTATATAGTTCATATGGTACAGGAACTGACCCTGTATATAGTTCATATGGTACAGGAACTGACCCTGTATATAGTTCATATGGTACAGGAACTGACCCTGTATATAGTTCATATGGTACAGGAACTGCCCTGTATATAGTTCATATGGTACAGGAACTGCCCTGTATATAGTTCATATGGTACAGGAACTGCCCTGTATATAGTTCATATGGTACAGGAACTGCCCTGATATAGTTCATATGGTAGTTCCCTGTATTTAATACATATGGTACAGGAACTTCCCTGTATATAGTACATATGGTACAGGAACTGCCCTGTATATAGTTCATATGGTACAGGAACTGCCCTGTATATAGTTCATATGGTACAGGAACTTCCCTGTATTTAATACATATGGTACAGGAACTGCCCTGTATATAGTACATATGGTACAGGAACTGACCCTGTATATAGTTCATATGGTACAGGAACTGCCCTGTATATAGTACATATGGTACAGGAACTGACCCTGTATATAGTACATATGGTACAGGAACTGCCCTGTATATTGTACATATGGTACAGGAACTGCCCTGTATATAGTTCATATGGTACAGGAACTTCCCTGCATATAGTACATATGGTACAGGAACTTCCCTGTATTTAATACATATGGTACAGGAACTGCCCTGTATATAGTTCATATGGTACAGGAACTGCCCTGTATATAGTTCATATGGTACAGGAACTGCCCTGTATATAGTACATATGGTACAGGAACTTCCCTGCATATAGTACATATGGTACAGGAACTGCCCTGTATATAGTACATATGGTACAGGAACTTCCCTGCATATAGTACATATGGTACAGGAACTGCCCTGTATATAGTTCATATGGTACAGGAACTTCCCTGTATATAGTACATATGGTACAGGAACTGACCCTGTATATAGTACATATGGTACAGGAACTGCCCTGTATATAGTTCATATGGTACAGGAACTTCCCTGCATATAGTACATATGGTACAGGAACTGCCCTGTATATAGTACATATGGTACAGGAACTTCCCTGTATTTAATACATATGGTACAGGAACTGCCCTGTATATAGTTCATATGGTACAGGAACTGCCCTGTATATAGTACATATGGTACAGGAACTTCCCTGTATTTAATACATATGGTACAGGAACTGCCCTGTATATAGTTCATATGGTACAGGAACTGCCCTGTATATAGTTCATATGGTACAGGAACTGCCCTGTATATAGTTCATATGGTACAGGAACTTCCCTGCATATAGTACATATGGTACAGGAACTGCCCTGTATATAGTACATATGGTACAGGAACTTCCCTGTATTTAATACATATGGTACAGGAACTGCCCTGTATATAGTTCATATGGTACAGGAACTGCCCTGTATATAGTTCATATGGTACAGGAACTGCCCTGTATTTAATACATATGGTACAGGAACTTCCCTGTATTTAATACATATGGTACAGGAACTGCCCTGTATATAGTTCATATGGTACAGGAACTGCCCTGTATATAGTTCATATGGTACAGGAACTTCCCTGTATATAGTTCATATGGTACAGGAACTGCCCTGTATATAGTACATATGGTACAGGAACTTCCCTGTATTTAATACATATGGTACAGGAACTGCCCTGTATATAGTTCATATGGTACAGGAACTGCCCTGTATATAGTTCATATGGTACAGGAACTGCCCTGTATTTAATACATATGGTACAGGAACTTCCCTGTATTTAATACATATGGTACAGGAACTGCCCTGTATATAGTTCATATGGTACAGGAACTGCCCTGTATATAGTACATATGGTACAGGAACTGACCCTGTATATAGTTCATATGGTACAGGAACTGCCCTGTATATAGTTCATATGGTACAGGAACTGACCCTGTATATAGTTCATATGGTACAGGAACTGCCCTGTATATAGTTCATATGGTACAGGAACTGCCCTGTATATAGTTCATATGGTACAGGAACTGACCCTGTATATAGTTCATATGGTACAGGAACTGCCCTGTATATAGTTTATATGGTACAGGAACTGCCCTGTATATAGTTCATATGGTACAGGAACTGACCCTGTATATAGTTCATATGGTACAGGAACTGCCCTGTATATAGTTCATATGGTACAGGAACTGACCCTGTATATAGTTCATATGGTACAGGAACTGCCCTGTATATAGTTCATATGGTACAGGAACTGACCCTGTATATAGTTCATATGGTACAGGAACTGCCCTGTATATAGTTCATATGGGTACAGGAACTGCCCTGTATATAGTTCATATGGTACAGGAACTGACCCTGTATATAGTTCATATGGTACAGGAACTGACCCTGTATATAGTTCATATGGTACAGGAACTGACCCTGTATATAGTTCATATGGTACAGGAACTGACCCTGTATATAGTTCATATGGTACAGGAACTGACCCTGTATATAGTTCATATGGTACAGGAACTGACCCTGTATATAGTACATATGGTACAGGAACTGCCCTGTATATAGTTCATATGGTACAGGAACTGCCCTGTATATAGTTCATATGGTACAGGAACTGACCCTGTATATAGTTCATATGGTACAGGAACTGACCCTGTATATAGTTCATATGGTACAGGAACTGACCCTGTATATAGTTCATATGGTACAGGAACTGCCCTGTATATAGTTCATATGGTACAGGAACTGCCCTGTATATAGTTCATATGGTACAGGAACTGACCCTGTATATAGTTCATATGGTACAGGAACTGACCCTGTATATAGTTCATATGGTACAGGAACTGCCCTGTATATAGTTCATATGGTACAGGAACTGACCCTGTATATAGTTCATATGGTACAGGAACTGCCCTGTATATAGTTCATATGGTACAGGAACTGCCCTGTATATAGTTCATATGGTACAGGAACTGCCCTGTATATAATACATATGGTACAGGAACTTCCCTGTATATAGTTCATATGGTACAGGAACTGACCCTGTATATAGTTCATATGGTACAGGAACTGCTCTGTATATAGTTCATATGGTACAGGAACTGACCCTGTATATAGTTCATATGGTACAGGAACTTCCCTGTATATAGTACATATGGTACAGGAACTGCCCTGTATATAGTTCATATGGTACAGGAACTGCCCTGTATTTAATACATATGGTACAGGAACTTCCCTGTATATAGTTCATATGGTACAGGAACTGACCCTGTATATAGTTCATATGGTACAGGAACTGCTCTGTATATAGTTCATATGGTACAGGAACTGACCCTGTATATAGTTCATATGGTACAGGAACTTCCCTGTATATAGTACATATGGTACAGGAACTGCCCTGTATATAGTTCATATGGTACAGGAACTGCCCTGTATATAGTTCATATGGTACAGGAACTGCCCTGTATATAGTTCATATGGTACAGGAACTTACCCTGTATATAGTTCATATGGTACAGGAACTGCCCTGTATATAGTATATATGGTACAGGAACTGCCCTGTATATAGTTCATATGGTACAGGAACTGACCCTGTATATAGTTCATATGGTACAGGAACTGCCCTGTATATAGTTCATATGGTACAGGAACTGACCCTGTATATAGTTCATATGGTACAGGAACTGCCCTGTATATAGTTCATATGGTACAGGAACTGCCCTGTATATAGTTCATATGGTACAGGAACTGACCCTGTATATAGTTCATATGGTACAGGAACTGACCCTGTATATAGTACATATGGTACAGGAACTTACCCTGTATATAGTTCATATGGTACAGGAACTGACCCTGTATATAGTTCATATTGTACAGGAACTGACCCTGTATATAGTTCATATGGTACAGGAACTGACCCTGTATATAGTACATATGGTACAGGACCTGCCCTGTATATAGTTCATATGGTACAGGAACTGCCCCTGTATATAGTTCATATGGTACAGGAACTGCCCTGTATATAGTTCATATGGTACAGGAACTGACCCTGTATATAGTTCATATGGTACAGGAACTGCCCTGTATTTAATACATATGGTACAGGAACTGCCCTGTATATAGTTCATATGGTACAGGAACTGCCCTGTATATAGTTCATATGGTACAGGAACTGACCCTGTATATAGTTCATATGGTACAGGAACTGACCCTGTATATAGTTCATATGGTACAGGAACTGCCCTGTATATAGTTCATATGGTACAGGAACTGCCCTGTATATAGTTCATATGGTACAGGAACTGCCCTGTATATAGTTCATATGGTACAGGAACTGCCCTGTATATAGTTCATATGGTACAGGAACTGCCCTGTATATAGTACATATGGTACAGGAACTTACCCTGTATATAGTTCATATGGTACAGGAACTGACCCTGTATATAGTTCATATTGTACAGGAACTGACCCTGTATATAGTTCATATGGTACAGGAACTGACCCTGTATATAGTACATATGGTACAGGACCTGCCCTGTATATAGTTCATATGGTACAGGAACTGCCCTGTATATATAGTTCATATGGTACAGGAACTGACCCTGTATATAGTTCATATGGTACAGGAACTGCCCTGTATTTAGTACATATGGTACAGGAACTTCCCTGTATATAGTTCATATGGTACAGGAACTGACCCTGTATATAGTTCATATGGTACAGGAACTGCTCTGTATATAGTTCATATGGTACAGGAACTGACCCTGTATATAGTTCATATGGTACAGGAACTTCCCTGTATTTAATACATATGGTACAGGAACTGCCCTGTATATAGTTCATATGGTACAGGAACTGCCCTGTATATAGTTCATATGGTACAGGAACTGCCCTGTATATAGTTCATATGGTACAGGAACTTCCCTGTATATAGTACATATGGTACAGGAACTGACCCTGTATATAGTTCATATGGTACAGGAACTGACCCTGTATATAGTACATATGGTACAGGAACTGCCCCTGTATATAGTTCATATGGTACAGGAACTGCCCTGTATATAGTTCATATGGTACAGGAACTTCCCTGTATATAGTACATATGGTACAGGAACTGCCCTGTATATAGTTCATATGGTACAGGAACTGACCCTGTATATAGTTCATATGGTACAGGAACTGACCCTGTATATAGTTCATATGGTACAGGAACTGACCCTGTATATAGTACATATGGTACAGGAACTGCCCTGTATATAGTTCATATGGTACAGGAACTGCCCTGTATATAGTTCATATGGTACAGGAACTGACCCTGTATATAGTTCATATGGTACAGGAACTGGTTCATATGGTACAGGAACTGACCCTGTATATAGTTCATATGGTACAGGAACTGCCCTGTATATAGTTCATATGGTACAGGAACTGACCCTGTATATAGTTCATATGGTACAGGAACTGCCCTGTATATAGTATATATGGTACAGGAACTGCCCTGTATATAGTTCATATGGTACAGGAACTGACCCTGTATATAGTTCATATGGTACAGGAACTGCCCTGTATATAGTTCATATGGTACAGGAACTGACCCTGTATATAGTTCATATGGTACAGGAACTGCCCTGTATATAGTTCATATGGTACAGGAACTGACCCTGTATATAGTTCATATGGTACAGGAACTGCCCTGTATATAGTTCATATGGTACAGGAACTGCCCTGTATATAGTTCATATGGTACAGGAACTGCCCTGTATATAGTTCATATGGTACAGGAACTGCCCTGTATATAGTACATATGGTACAGGAACTGTATATAGTTCATATGGTACAGGAACCCTGTATATAGTTCATATTGTACAGGAACTGACCCTGTATATAGTTCATATGGTACAGGAACTGACCCTGTATATAGTACATATGGTACAGGACCTGCCCTGTATATAGTTCATATGGTACAGGAACTGCCCCTGTATATAGTTCATATGGTACAGGAACTGCCCTGTATATAGTTCATATGGTACAGGAACTGACCCTGTATATAGTTCATATGGTACAGGAACTGCCCTGTATTTAATACATATGGTACAGGAACTGCCCTGTATATAGTTCATATTGTACAGGAACTTCCCTGTATATAGTACATATGGTACAGGAACTGACCCTGTATATAGTTCATATGGTACAGGAACTGACCCTGTATATAGTACATATGGTACAGGAACTGCCCCTGTATATAGTTCATATGGTACAGGAACTGCCCTGTATATAGTTCATATGGTACAGGAACTTCCCTGTATATAGTACATATGGTACAGGAACTTCCCTGTATATAGTACATATGGTACAGGAACTGCCCTGTATATAGTTCATATGGTACAGGAACTGCCCTGTATTTAATACATATGGTACAGGAACTTCCCTGTATATAGTTCATATGGTACAGGAACTGACCCTGTATATAGTACATATGGTACAGGAACTGCCCTGTATATAGTTCATATGGTACAGGAACTGACCCTGTATATAGTTCATAT
Organism: Oncorhynchus keta; assembly: GCF_023373465.1. NCBI lineage: Eukaryota > Metazoa > Chordata > Actinopteri > Salmoniformes > Salmonidae > Oncorhynchus > Oncorhynchus keta. The sequence goes on along the minus strand of NC_068454.1, from coordinate 69,780,143 downwards.
GGTACAGGAACTTCCCTGTATATAGTTCATATGGTACAGGAACTGCCCTGTATTTAATACATATGGTACAGGAACTGCCCTGTATATAGTTCATATGGTACAGGAACTTCCCTGTATATAGTACATATGGTACAGGAACTGCCCTGTATATAGTTCATATGGTACAGGAACTGCCCTGTATTTAATACATATGGTACAGGAACTTCCCTGTATTTAATACATATGGTACAGGAACTGCCCTGTATATAGTTCATATGGTACAGGAACTGACCCTGTATATAGTTCATATGGTACAGGAACTGCTCTGTATATAGTTCATATGGTACAGGAACTGACCCTGTATATAGTTCATATGGTACAGGAACTGACCCTGTATATAGTTCATATGGTACAGGAACTGACCCTGTATATAGTTCATATGGTACAGGAACTGCCCTGTATATAGTTCATATGGTACAGGAACTGACCCTGTATATAGTTCATATGGTACAGGAACTGACCCTGTATATAGTACATATGGTACAGGAACTGACCCTGTATATAGTTCATATTGTACAGGAACTGACCCTGTATATAGTTCATATGGTACAGGAACTGACCCTGTATATAGTACATATGGTACAGGACCTGCCCTGTATATAGTTCATATGGTACAGGAACTGCCCCTGTATATAGTTCATATGGTACAGGAACTGCCCTGTATATAGTTCATATGGTACAGGAACTGACCCTGTATATAGTTCATATGGTACAGGAACTGACCCTGTATATAGTACATATGGTACAGGAACTGCCCTGTATATAGTTCATATGGTACAGGAACTGCCCCTGTATATAGTTCATATGGTACAGGAACTGCCCCTGTATTTAATACATATGGTACAGGAACTGCCCTGTATATAGTTCATATGGTACAGGAACTGCCCCTGTATATAGTTCATATGGTACAGGAACTGCCCTGTATATAGTTCATATGGTACAGGAACTGACCCTGTATATAGTTCATATGGTACAGGAACTGCCCTGTATATAGTTCATATGGTACAGGAACTGACCCTGTATATAGTTCATATGGTACAGGAACTGACCCTGTATATAGTACATATGGTACAGGAACTGACCCTGTATATAGTTCATATTGTACAGGAACTGACCCTGTATATAGTTCATATGGTACAGGAACTGACCCTGTATATAGTACATATGGTACAGGACCTGCCCTGTATATAGTTCATATGGTACAGGAACTGCCCCTGTATATAGTTCATATGGTACAGGAACTGACCCTGTATATAGTTCATATGGTACAGGAACTGCCCTGTATATAGTTCATATGGTACAGGAACTGACCCTGTATATAGTTCATATGGTACAGGAACTGACCCTGTATATAGTTCATATGGTACAGGAACTGACCCTGTATATAGTTCATATGGTACAGGAACTGCCCTGTATATAGTTCATATGGTACAGGAACTGACCCTGTATATAGTTCATATGGTACAGGAACTGACCCTGTATATAGTTCATATGGTACAGGAACTGACCCTGTATATAGTTCATATGGTACAGGAACTGACCCTGTATATAGTTCATATGGTACAGGAACTGACCCTGTATATAGTTCATATGGTACAGGAACTGCCCTGTATATAGTTCATATGGTACAGGAACTGACCCTGTATATAGTTCATATGGTACAGGAACTGACCCTGTATATAGTACATATGGTACAGGAACTGACCCTGTATATAGTTCATATTGTACAGGAACTGACCCTGTATATAGTTCATATGGTACAGGAACTGACCCTGTATATAGTACATATGGTACAGGAACTGACCCTGTATATAGTTCATATGGTACAGGAACTGCCCCTGTATATAGTTCATATGGTACAGGAACTGCCCTGTATATAGTTCATATGGTACAGGAACTGACCCTGTATATAGTTCATATGGTACAGGAACTGACCCTGTATATAGTTCATATGGTACAGGAACTGCCCTGTATATAGTTCATATGGTACAGGAACTGACCCTGTATATAGTTCATATGGTACAGGAACTGCCCCTGTATATAGTACATATGGTACAGGAACTGACCCTGTATATAGTTCATATGGTACAGGAACTGACCCTGTATATAGTTCATATGGTACAGGACCTGCCCTGTATATAGTTCATATGGTACAGGAACTGCCCCTGTATATAGTTCATATGGTACAGGAACTGACCCTGTATATAGTTCATATGGTACAGGAACTGACCCTGTATATAGTTCATATGGTACAGGAACTGACCCTGTATATAGTTCATATGGTACAGGAACTGACCCTGTATATAATACATATGGTACAGGAACTGCTCTGTATATAGTTCATATGGTACAGGAACTGACCCTGTATATAGTTCATATGGTACAGGAACTGACCCTGTATATAGTTCATATGGTACAGGAACTGCCCTGTATATAGTTCATATGGTACAGGAACTGACCCTGTATATAGTTCATATGGTACAGGAACTGACCCTGTATATAGTACATATGGTACAGGAACTGACCCTGTATATAGTTCATATTGTACAGGAACTGACCCTGTATATAGTTCATATGGTACAGGAACTGACCCTGTATATAGTACATATGGTACAGGACCTGACCCTGTATATAGTTCATATGGTACAGGAACTGCCCCTGTATATAGTTCATATGGTACAGGAACTGACCCTGTATATAGTTCATATGGTACAGGAACTTCCCTGTATATAGTACATATGGTACAGGAACTGCCCTGTATATAGTTCATATGGTACAGGAACTGCCCTGTATATAGTACATATGGTACAGGAACTGACCCTGTATATAGTTCATATGGTACAGGAACTGCCCTGTATATAGTACATATGGTACAGGAACTGCCCTGTATATAGTTCATATGGTACAGGAACTTCCCTGTATATAGTACATATGGTACAGGAACTGCCCTGTATATAGTTCATATGGTACAGGAACTGCCCTGTATTTAATACATATGGTACAGGAACTTCCCTGTATATAGTTCATATGGTACAGGAACTGACCCTGTATATAGTTCATATGGTACAGGAACTGACCCTGTATATAGTTCATATGGTACAGGAACTGACCCTGTATATAGTTCATATGGTACAGGAACTGACCCTGTATATAGTTCATATTGTACAGGAACTGACCCTGTATATAGTTCATATGGTACAGGAACTGACCCTGTATATAGTTCATATGGTACAGGAACTGACCCTGTATATAGTTCATATGGTACAGGAACTGACCCTGTATATAGTACATATGGTACAGGACCTGCCCTGTATATAGTTCATATGGTACAGGAACTGCCCCTGTATATAGTTCATATGGTACAGGAACTGACCCTGTATATAGTTCATATGGTACAGGAACTGCCCTGTATATAGTTCATATGGTACAGGAACTGCTCTGTATATAGTTCATATGGTACAGGAACTGCCCCTGTATATAGTTCATATGGTACAGGAACTGACCCTGTATATAGTTCATATGGTACAGGAACTGACCCTGTATATAGTTCATATGGTACAGGAACTGACCCTGTATATAGTTCATATGGTACAGGAACTGACCCTGTATATAGTTCATATGGTACAGGAACTGACCCTGTATATAGTTCATATGGTACAGGAACTTCCCTGTATATAGTTCATATGGTACAGGAACTGCCCTGTATATAGTTAATATGGTACAGGAACTGCCCTGTATATAGTTCATATGGTACAGGAACTGACCCTGTATATAGTTCATATGGTACAGGAACTGCCCTGTATATAGTTCATATTGTACAGGAACTGACCCTGTATATAGTTCATATGGTACAGGAACTGACCCTGTATATAGTTCATATGGTACAGGAACTGACCCTGTATATAGTACATATGGTACAGGAACTGACCCTGTATATAGTTCATATTGTACAGGAACTGACCCTGTATATAGTTCATATGGTACAGGAACTGACCCTGTATATAGTTCATATGGTACAGGAACTGACCCTGTATATAGTTCATATGGTACAGGAACTGACCCTGTATATAGTTCATATGGTACAGGAACTGCTCTGTATATAGTTCATATGGTACAGGAACTGCCCTGTATATAGTTCATGTGGTACAGGAACTGACCCTGTATATAGTTCATATGGTACAGGAACTGCCCTGTATATAGTTCATATGGTACAGGAACTGCCCTGTATATAGTTCATATGGTACAGGAACTGCCCTGTATATAGTTCATTTGGTACAGGAACTGCCCTGTATATAGTTCATATGGTACAGGAACTGACCCTGTATATAGTTCATATGGTACAGGAACTGACCCTGTATATAGTACATATGGTACAGGAACTGCCCTGTATATAGTTCATATGGTACAGGAACTGACCCTGTATATAGTTCATATGGTACAGGAACTGACCCTGTATATAGTTCATATGGTACAGGAACTGCCCTGTATATAGTACATATGGTACAGGAACTGCCCTATATATAGTATATATGGTCCAGGAACTGCCCTGTATATAGTACATATGGTACAGGAACTGCACTGTATATAGTACATAAGGTACAGGAACTGCTCTGTATATAGTTCATATGGTACAGGAACTGACCCTGTATATAGTTCATATGGTACAGGAACTGCTCTGTATATAGTTCATATGGTACAGGAACTGACCATGTATATAGTTCATATTGTACAGGAACTGCCCTGTATATAGTACATATGGTACAGGAACTGCCCTATATATAGTACATATGGTCCAGGAACTGCCCTGTATATAGTTCATATGGTACAGGAACTGCACTGTATATAGTACATAAGGTACAGGAACTGCTCTGTATATAGCTCATATGGTACAGGAACTGCCCTGTATATAGTTCATATGGTACAGGACCTGACCCTGTATATTGTTCATATGGTACAGGACCTGACCCTGTATATGGTACAGGAACTGCCCTGTATATAGTACATATGGTACAGGAACTGCCCTGTATATAGTACATATGGTACAGGAACTGCCCTGTATATAGTTCATATGGTACAGGAACTGCCCTGTATATAGTACATATGGTACAGGAACTGACCCTGTATATAGTTCATATGGTACAGGAACTGACCCTGTATATAGTTCATATGGTACAGGAACTGACCCTGTATATAGTTCATATGGTACAGGAACTGACCCTGTATATAGTTCATATGGTACAGGAACTGCTCTGTATATAGTTCATATGGTACAGGAACTGACCATGTATATAGTTCATATTGTACAGGAACTGCCCTGTATATAGTACATATGGTACAGGAACTGCCCTATATATAGTACATATGGTCCAGGAACTGCCCTGTATATAGTACATATGGTACAGGAACTGCACTGTATATAGTACATAAGGTACAGGAACTGCTCTGTATATAGCTCATATGGTACAGGAACTGCCCTGTATATAGTTCATATGGTACAGGACCTGACCCTGTATATTGTTCATATGGTACAGGACCTGACCCTGTATATGGTACAGGAACTGCCCTGTATATAGTACATATGGTACAGGAACTGCCCTGTATATAGTACATATGGTACAGGAACTGCCCTGTATATAGTACATATGGTACAGGAACTGCCCTGTATATAGTTCATATGGTACAGGAACTGACCCTGTATATAGTTCATATGGTACAGGAACTGACCCTGTATATAGTTCATATGGTTCAGGAACTGACCCTGTATATAGTTCATATGGTACAGGAACTGCCCTGTATATAGTTCATATGGTACAGGAACTGACCCTGTATATAGTTCATATGGTACAGGAACTGACCCTGTATATAGTTCATATGGTACAGTAACTGCTCTGTATATAGTTCATATGGTACAGGAACTGACCCTGTATATAGTTCATATGGTACAGGAACTGCTCTGTATATAGTTCATATGGTACATGAACTGACCCTGTATATAGTTCATATGGTACAGGAACTGACCCTGTATATAGTTCATATGGTACAGGAACTGCTCTGTATATAGTTCATATGGTACAGGAACTGACCCTGTATATAGTTCATATGGTACAGGAACTGCCCTGTATATAGTTCATATGGTACAGGAACTGACCCTGTATATAGTTCATATGGTACAGGAACTGACCCTGTATATAGTTCATATGGTACAGGAACTGACCCTGTATATAGTTCATATGGTACAGGAACTGCCCTGTATATAGTTCATATGGTACAGGAACTGCTCTGTATATAGTTCATATGGTACAGGAACTGACCCTGTATATAGTTCATATGGTACAGGAACTGACCCTGTATATAGTTCATATGGTACAGGAACTGACCCTGTATATAGTTCATATGGTACAGGAACTGACCCTGTATATAGTTCATATGGTACAGGAACTGACCCTGTATATAGTTCATATGGTACAGGAACTGACCCTGTATATATTTCATATGGTACAGGAACTGACCCTGTATATAGTTCATATGGTACAGGAACTGACCCTGTATATAGTTCATATGGTACAGGAACTGACCCTGTATATAGTTCGTATTGTACAGGAACTGACCCTGTATATAGTTCATATGGTACAGGAACTGACCCTGTATATAGTTCATATGGTACAGGAACTGACCCTGTATATAGTTCATATGGTACAGGAACTGACCCTGTATATAGTTCATATGGTACAGGAACTGACCCTGTATATAGTTCATATGGTACAGGAACTGACCCTGTATATAGTTCATATGGTACAGGAACTGACCCTGTATATAGTTCATATGGTACAGGAACTGACCCTGTATATAGTTCATATGGTACAGGAACTGACCCTGTATATAGTTCATATGGTACAGGAACTGACCCTGTATATAGTTCATATGGTACAGGAACTGACCCTGTATATAGTACATATGGTACAGGAACTGCCCTATATATAGTATATATGGTCCAGGAACTGCCCTGTATATAGTACATATGGTACAGGAACTGCACTGTATATAGTACATAAGGTACAGGAACTGCTCTGTATATAGTTCATATGGTACAGGAACTGACCCTGTATATAGTTCATATGGTACAGGAACTGCTCTGTATATAGTTCATATGGTACAGGAACTGACCATGTATATAGTTCATATTGTACAGGAACTGCCCTGTATATAGTACATATGGTACAGGAACTGCCCTATATATAGTACATATGGTCCAGGAACTGCCCTGTATATAGTACATATGGTACAGGAACTGCACTGTATATAGTACATAAGGTACAGGAACTGCTCTGTATATAGCTCATATGGTACAGGAACTGCCCTGTATATAGTTCATATGGTACAGGACCTGACCCTGTATATTGTTCATATGGTACAGGACCTGACCCTGTATATGGTACAGGAACTGCCCTGTATATAGTACATATGGTACAGGAACTGCCCTGTATATAGTACATATGGTACAGGAACTGCCCTGTATATAGTACATATGGTACAGGAACTGCCCTGTATATAGTACATATGGTACAGGAACTGACCCTGTATATAGTTCATATGGTACAGGAACTGACCCTGTATATAGTTCATATGGTTCAGGAACTGACCCTGTATATAGTTCATATGGTACAGGAACTGACCCTGTATATAGTTCATATGGTACAGGAACTGCTCTGTATATAGTTCATATGGTACAGGAACTGACCATGTTCATAGTTCATATTGGTACAGGAACTGCCCTGTATATAGTACATATGGTACAGGAACTGCCCTATATATAGTACATATGGTCCAGGAACTGCCCTGTATATAGTACATATGGTACAGGAACTGCACTGTATATAGTACATAAGGTACAGGAACTGACCCTGTATATAGCTCATATGGTACAGGAACTGCCCTGTATATAGTTCATATGGTACAGGACCTGACCCTGTATATTGTTCATATGGTACAGGACCTGACCCTGTATATGGTACAGGAACTGCCCTGTATATAGTACATATGGTACAGGAACTGCCCTGTATATAGTACATATGGTACAGGAACTGCCCTGTATATAGTACATATGGTACAGGAACTGCCCTGTATATAGTACATATGGTACAGGAACTGACCCTGTATATAGTTCATATGGTACAGGAACTGACCCTGTATATAGTTCATATGGTTCAGGAACTGACCCTGTATATAGTTCATATGGTACAGGAACTGCCCTGTATATAGTTCATATGGTACAGGAACTGACCCTGTATATAGTTCATATGGTACAGGAACTGACCCTGTATATAGTTCATATGGTACAGTAACTGCTCTGTATATAGTTCATATGGTACAGGAACTGACCCTGTATATAGTTCATATGGTACAGGAACTGCCCTGTATATAGTTCATATGGTACATGAACTGACCCTGTATATAGTTCATATGGTACAGGAACTGACCCTGTATATAGTTCATATGGTACAGGAACTGCTCTGTATATAGTTCATATGGTACAGGAACTGACCCTGTATATAGTTCATATGGTACAGGAACTGCCCTGTATATAGTTCATATGGTACAGGAACTGACCCTGTATATAGTTCATATGGTACAGGAACTGACCCTGTATATAGTTCATATGGTACAGGAACTGACCCTGTATATAGTTCATATGGTACAGGAACTGCCCTGTATATAGTTCATATGGTACAGGAACTGCTCTGTATATAGTTCATATGGTACAGGAACTGACCCTGTATATAGTTCATATGGTACAGGAACTGACCCTGTATATAGTTCATATGGTACAGGAACTGACCCTGTATATAGTTCATATGGTACAGGAACTGACCCTGTATATAGTTCATATGGTACAGGAACTGACCCTGTATATAGTTCATATGGTACAGGAACTGACCCTGTATATATTTCATATGGTACAGGAACTGACCCTGTATATAGTTCATATGGTACAGGAACTGACCCTGTATATAGTACATATGGTACAGGAACTGACCCTGTATATAGTTCATATTGTACAGGAACTGACCCTGTATATAGTTCATATGGTACAGGAACTGACCCTGTATATAGTTCATATGGTACAGGAACTGACCCTGTATATAGTTCATATGGTACAGGAACTGACCCTGTATATAGTTCATATGGTACAGGAACTGACCCTGTATATAGTTCATATGGTACAGGAACTGACCCTGTATATAGTTCATATGGTACAGGAACTGCCCTGTATATAGTATGCCTGCTTACTTTATCATGTTTTTCTTATTTTATATCTTGTGTGTTTTTGTTATACCTTGTTATTTTTAGTATTACATTGTTATTGATTACTGCATTGCTGGGGTTAGAGCTAGAAAAAAATTACTGTACACTGTACTTGTACACATGACATTAAAACTTGAAACTTGAAACTCTCTCCACTCCCCCTGTGCACCTGTCAAGCTCCACACTGCCTCGTTACTGTCAGCCATTAACAAACAGTCAAACCCATCTACAGCAAATCAAATGTGTGTTTTAGCCCCATCTCCCCTATATGATTCCCATGTCACTGCTCCAGCACCCATAGTCCTGGAAATGACCTCCAGGTCGCCCTTTATACAACCACAATCAATAGTGGACTGACGCATACACAGTGGCATATGATTGGAGGTATTGATCTGGAACTTGTTGTTGTTGCATAACGTGAAGATGCTCAATGAACCGTGACCATGGCGACTGACTGACTGGCTGATTGGCAGGCAGAGTAGTTGCATTTTCACTTGGAAAACAACCGTCTCAAAAGCATTCGTCATCACATATTTACATAGATGAATCAATAGTGATCTTGCTGAGTTTTCACTCCTCAGACGCTTGTCTTGTGCCTTCAGTATGTGGATGAATGCTTGAAGGTTTCATAAACGACAAGATCATATCAAAGAAGGCTATTTCTGATGTGAAAATTGAGCAGCTGATGTACAAAGCTGCTGGAATTCTAACTAGGTCAACGGCCAGATATCATTCAATTGTTTTGTCTGTTTTATTGATTAGTTTAATATAAACTTCATATCTATAAACTGTACATTGTCTTTACAGAGTTGACATTTCCTCTTAAAAAAACAGCTGCTGTTGTTATTGCTGTTATGACAAGCATTGGTCCTCAGATTCAAAGGTATTTCTTTGCACACAAGTCACCACCAGGCAGCCTGTCAATCACTTTCTCGATGACCTCACCTTAGCATCCTCTCTGTAACCGAGCAACCTCAGCCCAGTTCTAGCATCTCCTCCTCCCCCATGATCGTGCTGGACCATTAAGAGTGCACAATAGGCCTTTTCTGGATGGCACTACACTACACAACAAGATGAGCTCCTGATTGACTCAGTGAGCCATTAGGTGTCTACCACTTGGAAGGACCTCCCCCTATGACATTGCAGTGTTTGGCAGACTTACTGTAACACACACACAGCCCCCATACAGATCTACAGATTATTTCCCCACACTCCCATCTTCCTTCTCCATCCTCCACCCATCCTCCTCCCATCCTCCCCCCATCATCATCTCTATCTCTGGTATTAGAGACCCTCCAGAGTGATCAGGTGACTGTTGTCTCCCACGGTGGTGATGACATTTTGATGTGGTGAATCATCTGGGTGTTTTAGCCTCCTTCCAGCATGGGGCATTACCTGTGTGTGTGTGTGTGTGTGTGTGTGTGTGTGTGTGTGTGTGTGTGTGTGTGTGTGTGTGTGTGTGTGTGTGTGTGTGTGTGTGTGTGTGTGTGTGTGTGTGTGTGTGTGTGTGTGTGTGTGTGTGTGTGCGTTCATTACCTGCCTGTGGTGTCTCGAGCATCAAAGCTATGCCCACTACATTATGGCTGTGGAGTGGATAGGGTTGTTATGAGTGTAGGAGATACCTCAGTAGGTACTGTGGAGCTGTAGTGGTGTACATATGGAGAGATTTCCCTGCATATAGCGAAGCTAAGCTCTGTTTTCCTCTCTGCAGGTGAACTGTCTCCGTGATAACTCTGACAGATGTTCACCAGAAGGCGGTATTTGTTGATGAGAAGTAGGAGAAGGAGAAAAAGGAGGAGAATACAAGAAGCTTATGTTGGAAAGGAGTGATGAGACACAGGAAGAAAGAGAGAGAGAAGAGTGATCAGTAAGAGGGCAGAAAGAGAGAGGGGGGTGAGAAGAGAGAGATAGAGAGATCAGTAAGAGGGCGTAGAGAGAGGGGGGTGAGACGGGAGGGGAGATCAGTAAGAGGGCTGAGAGAGGAGAGAGGGGGGAGAGAGGAGAGAGAGAGATCAGTAAGAGGGCTGAGGGAGGAGAGGGGGGGAGAGAGGAGAGAGAGATCAGTAAGAGGGAGGAGAGAGAGGGGGGGTGAGAAGAGCGAGAGAGATCAGTAAGAGGGTGTAGAGAGGAGAGGGGGGGGGGGAGAGAGAGAGAGAGATCAGTAGGAGGGCTGAGGGAGGAGAGAGAGGAGAGAGAGAGATCAGTAAGAGGGCGGAGAGAGTGATGGGGTGGGCACAGTGTACGACACACACTGTTAAGCTGCCAATGAGGCAACAGAGCTCTGGCTTTGGGGATTCTCTCTCTCTATTTTATCCTCACTCTATCCTATCTATCCTCTTCTCTCTCTTCCCCTAAATCCTTATATTTTCCACTGTAGTGTCTTTCATCAGACTAAACCTGTTTCAGCTGTGGTACCTAACAACCCATTTCTCTCTTTCCCTCCCTCTCTTAAATTGCAGTCCCATGAATCAAAGAGAAGACCCAAAAGAGACAGACATTTCCCAGTTCTGCATACAACTGTGAAAAGGTTAGTATGTTCAGCTCCATGTAAGAGTACTCCATTTTCCTAACAAGCACTGTACTCCACCTTCATAATGAAATAAACAAGATGAGAATAAGAATATGTGGAGATATGGATACCTATAGATCATGTTATGAATCCTCTCTGTGGAATATCACTGATATACATTACTGTAGACCTTAACCCTCTGGTAAGTACTGTAGATACCTATAGATCATGTTATGAATCCTCTCTATGGAATATCACTGATATACATTACTGTAGACCTTAACCCTCTGGTAAGTACTGTAGATACCTATAGATCATGTTATGAATCCTCTCTGTGGAATATCACTGATATACATTACTGTAGACCTTAACCCTCTGGTAACCCTCTGTACTGTAGATACCTATAGATCATGTTATGAATCCTCTCTATGGAATATCACTGATATACATTACTGTAGACCTTAACCCTCTGGTAAGTACTGTAGATACCTATAGATCATGTTATGAATCCTCTCTGTGGAATATCACTGATATACATTACTGTAGACCTTAACCCTCTGGTAAGTACTGTAGATACCTATAGATCATTTATGAATCCTCTCTGTGGAATATCACTGATATACATTACTGTAGACCTTAACCCTCTGGTAAGTACTGTAGATACCTATAGATCATGTTATGAATCCTCTCTATGGAATATCACTGATATACATTACTGTAGACCTTAACCCTCTGGTAAGTACTGTAGATACCTATAGATCATGTTATGAATCCTCTCTATGGAATATCACTGATATACATTACTGTAGACCTTAACCCTCTGGTAAGTACTGTAGATACCTATAGATCATGTTATGAATCCTCTCTGTGGAATATCACTGATATACATTACTGTAGACCTTAACCCTCTGGTAAGTACTGTAGATACCTATAGATCATGTTATGAATCCTCTCTGTGGAATATCACTGATATACATTACTGTAGACCTTAACCCTCTGGTAAGTACTGTAGATACCTATAGATCATGTTATGAATCCTCTCTATGGAATATCACTGATATACATTACTGTAGACCTTAACCCTCTGGTAAGTACTGTAGATACCTATAGATCATGTTATGAATCCTCTTTATGGAATATCACTGATATACATTACTGTAGACCTTAACCCTCTGGTAAGTATACTGGTCTCCAATGCCTGTAGTACGGTCAGAGTTACAGTAATTTCACAGAGTTTTCAAACCCAAAGACCCAACTAGCTAATACTGGGTACGCCTGGCGAAGCAGACAGACCTGACGGGGTTTGGGGGTTGTCAAGTCAATGGGAGAAGTGAAATATGTGTCCTTAGTTGTTAATTTCCAGCTAAAACTGTCATTACTCCAACCTTGTGAAAGTGACAAACTAACATGTTTGTGTCTTTGATTTGATGGCCTGCACATGTGCAGTTTGGCACAACACGGACATTAGACCCTATGACGTGTTTCTACGCATGAGCTATGCTCGCTAACATCGCCTACAAGCTGTTTCTAGGCCTCTATATTTAAATTATCCAGTAATATCTGCAGCACCATCAGACTGACTGCAGGCCTGACCTTCACCTGGCCTTGACTACTCACAATGCAGTCTGTTTCGGGAAGGAGCATTGCATGTATGTATGTATGTATGTATGTATGTATGTATGTATGTATGTATGTATGTATGTATGTATGTATGTATGTATGTATGTATGTATGTATGTATGTATGTATGCATGCATGCGTGTCTGTCTGTCTGTATGTCTGTCATGTCTGTCTGTCTGTATGTCTGTCTGTCTGTCTGCTGTCTGTCTGTCTGAGCATGTCTGTCTGTCTGCCTGGGTGTCTGTCTGTCGTCTGTCTGTCCACCTGTATGTGTGTGTGTGTATGTGTGTGTGTGTGTAAGTGTGTGTGTGTGTAAAAGTGTGTGATAAATGTGTGTATGTGTGTATGTATGTATGTATGTATGTATGTGTGTAAAAAGCGTGTATGTATGTATGTGCGTGTGTGCGTATTTATACCCTATAATTAACCCACAACGTTGCCTGCTGGTAGTGTCAAAGCAAGTACAGGTCAGAAAAATACATTAGCAAGAAGATATGACAGTATTCATCCCTTCATTACAACGTTGTGCTGAAATATAGTCCATATGGAACAAATTAAAAACATGCTGTTCTTGCCTTACTCAGCGTTTCCTTCATTTGTGCTGCTTTTCTTTTACTCCTTTCTTCCATCTCTATGTCCTGTGCTGAGGTGGTCATTCTGTTAGTTCATAACATCCCAGATAAAGACAGCTATAAAAATCCTGACTGGCTTCTGGTGAGAGTAGGGGAAATGTGCTTGCTCTACTGGGTTCAGGAGTCAATCCAGTTAGCTACTTTTAGCTGGTGAAGAGGTGATACCTTTTAGCAAGAGTCTGTAACGACCTAAAATTAACAGGAGAATTACTGCCATCAGCTCCAAACTATTCAGTATTCTCCCAGTGTTGTTACTTCATCTTTTTGATAGTTTGCTTGTTTTTAGTCCTGAAAAGCTGCTGCCCCAACCCAGACAGCCAAGCTATTTGGCCTGTTGCCCCCCCACTCTCTCTACTCGCTCTCTCATCACCCTCTTTTGTGCATGTTTGTGGTTGAACCAAGGCTTTGTACCTCCTCTTTCCCTAACTAGCCAGTTAATCAATCCTTTGTGGCCCTTTTCAATCTCATGCCATTCTCAGTGTGTGTGTGTGTGTGAGGTCCATTTGGGCCTCTTCTTCTAATGTATGGCTGACAGGACTGCTCCAAAGACCTCCTCTTTAACAAGGGTTTCTGCCAGAATAGACCTATTCATCTGACTTCCTCCTTTCTCAACATTCACTGACCCATCGAACCCTCTAACCACACACATTTCCCCTCTAACAACACACACTTTCCTCTGCACTGATTGTACTTGTAAAGTGCCTTTTCTGGACTGACCAAACAGGTGCAATAGTGAAGGAGAGAGGAGAGAGGAGAGAGAGAACTCCTTTATTTCAGCCTTAAGGGGTGGCCACAGCACCTTATAGTTTAAAAGATAGGGTCAATTACCATAATGCACTAGGCTGACCCCTGACCTTAATATACCCCCCCCCCCCCACACACACGCACGCACGCACGCACGCACGCACACACACACACACACACACACACACACACACACACACACACACACACACACACACACACACACACACACACACACACACACACACACACACACACACACACACACACACACACACACACACACACGGTGTTCCCTCTCTCTTGTCCTCTCTCCTCTGTAAGAATGGAATGATTATCAGTCTTACACAAGACCTGTATGACCTTTCACCATATGGAAAAAAGGAGAGCCGCACATTCTAGGGGCTCAGATGCAAAAGTTTAATAACCAACGTTTCAACAGACAAGCTGTCTTCCTCAGGTTATATTGACAAACGCTGCAGGTCACCATTTCATATAGTTTCAAATGACACGCAGGTGTTTGTAATAATGGCCGGGTGTGGCTTGATGTCATTAGTTGATTTATACATACACAGTGCCTACGGGAAAGTATTCAGACCTCTTGACTTTTTCTACATTTTGTTACGTTACAGCCTTGTTCTAAAATGTATTAAATAAAAAATAAAAACTCAGCAACCTACATACAATACTCCATGATGACAAAGTGAAAACACGTTTTTAGATTTTTTTTTAGACACCTGCCTCTGTAAGGTCCCACAGTTGACAGTTCATGTCAGAGCAAAAACCAAGCCATGAGGTTGAAGGAATTGTCCTTAGAGCAACAAGAGGATTGTGTCAAAGTACAGATCTGGGGAAAGGTATTACATAAAAAATGCAGTATTGAATGTCCCCAAGAACACAGAAGCCTCCATCATTCTTTGGAGACTCTTCCAAGAGCTGGTTGCCCGGCCAAGCTGAGCAATCGGTGGAAAATGGAATTGGTCAGGGAGGTGACCAAGAACCCAATGGTCACTCTGACAGAGCTCTAGAGTTCCTCGGTGGAGATCGGAGAAACTTCCAGAAGTACAGCCATGTCTACAGCACTCCACCAATCAGGCCTTTATGGTAGAGTGGCTAGCCTGAATGACAAGCGTCACGTCTGGAGGACACCTGGCACCATCCCTACGGGGAAGAATGGTGGTGGCAGCATCATGGTGTGTGGATGTTTTTCATCTGCAGGGACTGGGAGACTAGTCAGGATTGAAGCAAAGATGAACAGAGCAAAGAACATAGAGATCATTGATGAAAACCTGCTCCAGAGCTCTCAGGACCACCTTCCAACACGACAACGACCCTAAGCACACAGCCAAGACAACGCAGGAGTGGCTTCGGGACAAATCTCTGAAAGTCCTTGAGTGGCCCAGACAGAGCAACAACGACCCTAAGCACACAGCCAAGAGAACGCAGGAGTGGCTTCATGACAAATCTCTGAAAGTTCTTGAGTGGCCCAGACAGAGTCCGGACTTGAACCCGATCGAACATCTCTGGAAAGACCTGAAAATAGCTATACGTCAATGCTCCCCATCCAACCTGACAGAACTTGAGAAGATCTGCAGAGAAGAATGGGATGAACTCCCCAAATACAGGTGTGCCAAGCTTGTAGCTTCATACCCGAGAACACTCTATGCTGTAATCGCTGCCAAAGGTGCTTCAACAAAGTACTGAGTGGCTGGTTTGTCATTATTGGGTATTGTGTGTAGATTGATGATGAAGTAAAAATGTAATCAGTTTAATCAAGGCTGTAACGTAACAAAACATGGAAAAAGTGAAGGGGTCTGAATACTTTCCGAATTCACTGTAAGTAGAACATATAAAAAAGCATTAGTGGGTAACATACAATCATAGATGCAATTTGGTTACATCGGCCTATAAACATTACTTACAATGGATAGCAAATAAACAATAATCAGAAGAATGGCTTCAGATCAAACTCTACGTTTGGACCGAAGGGCACGAGGGTCTTTAAATAAATGAAAGGGTCTTAACAATAAATGATCAAGGTCACCCCCTCTCCTAAGGAGGGTGACATGTTCGATGCCGATATAGCGAAGGGACAAAATAGAGTGGTTGGTTGGCTATCATCATATTCCTGAGTGGATGCAGAGCACAGTTGTAAGACCTGAATGGATCTGCAGTAGAGTTTAGTCAATCAAAGATGTTCACAGGACAAACCCTGTCTTTGTAGCGTTGCCTCCCATTGAAGTAGCTACAAGAGTTTATGAGTGTTAAGTTACATGCACTTCCATCTGTGTTCTGTTCACATACAGGTGGTATAGCTTGTTCGGTGAGACCTGTGTACTACAGTATTCTGATCACATAAAGGCGGTATAGACCTTGGCATGTGAGCGGGCACAAGGACCTCTACACAGAAACAGGAATTTACACAACAGAGGGAAAAGCAATACTCTGCATTTCCAGATCAGATTTAGTTCCCGGCTTGTTTAGCTTTGCAAAGTGCTTATATTGACTCATCAACGCCTTCTCCCTAACACTTTGAGAAACCTATTAGCCGAGTCAACAATGGCTGGCTGTCTGGCTGTATACCGAACGCACAGTGTAGAATGGAGATGGGGAGAAGGCTGTCTGAATCCTAAGACCATGTAAGTCATATAGAGGCCTCATCTGGAGTATCATGTTGCATTCTGTTCATTATTCATTGGGTGTGTAGATGCAGTATTACAGTTGTTCCTCCCCTCAAGCAAACACATGGTCCCAAGAACACTCAAAGTCATATAATATGTCAGAGATGTGGTAATGAGCAAGAAGAGAGGATAAGAAGAGGAGAGAGGATAACAGGTAGAGTGGGGAGAAAGTGAGTCAGGGAATGGGATAAATGGAGGGAACACAAGGGTAGAGAGATTAAATAGAGGAAAGAGAG
Organism: Oncorhynchus keta; assembly: GCF_023373465.1. Taxonomy (NCBI): domain Eukaryota; kingdom Metazoa; phylum Chordata; class Actinopteri; order Salmoniformes; family Salmonidae; genus Oncorhynchus; species Oncorhynchus keta. The sequence continues at coordinate 69,762,379 of NC_068454.1, read as the reverse complement.
GGAGAGAACATGGTGATGATAGTCTTAGGTCACACAAACATATTAGTGCATTACTCCCCAGAGAGAGAGAGAGAGAGAGAGAGAGAGAGAGAGAGAGAGAGAGGTTCTTTCTTGGGAATAATAGGACAGGTACAATGAAGGAATGGGAGCATCAGGGTTGAGGACAGTAAAGCCCCTCAGTGCAGTGTGGCTGGTCTCTGTGCTCTGGAATTGGAGGTGTCAGCTCTACTGAAGAGTGTTGAGAAGTCAGCTGTATCCAGGTCCCTATACTGCACCTCACCTCCTGCACACCCTCACCATCCTGATGGGACTTAAGTCATTTCAGAGCTCAATTCATGTTTGATGACTTTATTGATTCTCCTTTGCCTTTTCCCCCCTTTCTCCCTCTCCCTCCTCTCCCCTTCACTCCCTCTTTCTCCCTCTCCCTCCTCTCCCCTTCACTCCCTCTTTCATCCCTCTCTCCTCTTCGCTCCCTCTCTCCATGTCTCTCTTCCTCTCCCCATGTTTCCCTGTAGAATGAAATGTACCTGCAGTTGTGCTTAGACTCCCAGTCTTCTCCCTCTCTTCCTTTAAATGAGAGCACACACCGCCCCAGAAAGCCTTTTTCTTTTCATTACTTTAGATTAGCGCACACATTGTGCTGAACAATAAACACTTTTAATTTAGTCATTTAAAACATATTTTACCTGAATTCTTTACTGTTAAACTGCTTAGACACTTCTAGGCTAATTCACAGTATATACTATATGTATATAGTGTGTGTGTGTGTGTGTGTGTGTGTGTGTGTGTGTGTGTGTGTGTGTGTGTGTGTGTGTGTGTGTGTGTATTTCTGTTCCTTTTGATGGGGGAGAACATTCCAGTTTCAAGTATTGATATCACATGCACATGTACAGTGAAATGTCTTTCTTGCAAACTCAAAATCCAACAATCAATAACAATTGAATTCTAAAAAAACACTTGAGACATAAGAAGAAATATGAAGAGCACAGTGAGTAAGTAAGTAATCATACTATATACAGGTTCAGTTCCAATATCATATTTACAATGTGCAGGGATATTGGAGTGATGAAGGTAGATATGTATAGGGGTAAGGTGACTATGCCACAGGATATAAGATAAACAGTGTAGGAGCAGTTTATATGGGGCTCCAGAGTGGCTTGCCGTGCAGAAACAGAGAGAATAGCCTATGGCTTGGGTGGTTGGGGTCTTTGACGATTTTCCAGGCCTTCCTACCACACCACCTGATATAGATGTCCTGGATGGCAGGGAGCTCGGTACTGGGCTGTCGCACCACCCTCTGTAGCTCCATGCGATCGAGGGTGGTGCTATTGCCATAACTGGCAGTGAAGCAGCCAGTCAAAATGCTCTCAATGGTACAGCTGTAGAACGTTTTGAGGATTTGAGGGCCTATGCCCCACTTCTGAGAGGGAAGAGGCGCTGTTGCATCTTCTTCATGACTGTGGGTGTGTGTTTGTACCATTGTAAGTCTTTAGTGATTTGGATACCGAGGAACTTAAAGCTCCCCCCAGCCCACTATCAGCTCCTTGGTCTTACTGACGTAGAAGGAGAGGTTGTTGTTCTGGCACCACACAGCCAGGTCACTGACTTCCTCCCTGTAGGCTGACTCATTGCCGCCAGTAATCGGGTTACCACCGTCATTTCCTTAGCAAACTTGATGATGGTGTTGGAGTTGTGCGTGGCCATGCAATTGTGGGTGAACAGGGAGTACAAGGGGGGGCTAAGCACACACTCCTGTGGGGCCCCTGTGTTGAGGGTCAGTGAGGCAGAGGTGATGTTGCCTACTCTCAAGATCCAGTTGCAGAGGGAGGGGTTCAGACCCAGAGTCCTAAGCTTGGTGATGAGCTTGGAGTTGAATGCAGAGCTGTAGGTAATGGACAGCATTCTCACATATTCCTCTGTTCTAGGTGTTTGAGGGCAGAGTGGAGAGCAATTGAGATTGCATCATATATGGATCTGTGGGGCCGTATGGACATTGGAGTGGGTCGAGGGTGTCTGGGATGGTGGAGTTAATTAACAAACTATAGTTTTGACAAGTCTGTTAGGACATATACTTTGTGTATGACACAAGTAATGTTTCCAACAATTGTATACAGACAGATTATTTCACTGTATCACAATTCCGGTGGGTCAGAAGTTTACATACACTAAGTTGACTGTGCCTTTAAACAGCTTGGAAAATTCCAGTAAATTATGTTATGGCTATAGATGCTTCTGATAGGCTAATTGACATAATTTGAGTCAAATGGAGGTGTACCTGTGAATGTATTTCAAGGCCTACCTTCAAACTCAGTGCCCCTTTGCTTGACATCATGGGAAAATTAAAAAAGAAATCAGCCAAGACCTCAGAAAGAAATTGTAGACCTCCACAAGTCTGGTTCATCCTTAGGAGCAATTTCCAAACGCCTGACGGTGCCACGTTCATCTGTACAGACAATAGTACGCAAGTATAAACACCATGGGACCACGCAGCCGTCATACCGCTTAGGAAGGAGATGCAATCTGTATCCTAGAGATGAACGTACTTTGGTGCAAAAAGTGCAAATCAATCCCAGAACAACAGCAAAGGACCTTGTGAAGATGATGGAGGAAACAGGTATAAAAGTATCTATATCCACAACAAAACGAGAGTGTGAGGTATTGTTTTTTAGATACAATTTTTTTTTAAATACCTTATTTACATACATATTCAGACTCTTTGCTATGAGACTCGATATTGAGTTCAGGTGCATCCTGTTTCCATTGATCATCCGTGAGATGTTTCTACAACTTGATTGTAGTTGTGGTAAATTCAATTGATTGGACATGATTTGGAAAGGTAAACACCTGTCTCTATAAGGTCCCACAGCTGACAGTGCATGTCAGAGCAAAAACCAAGCCATGAGGTCAAAGGAATTGTCCGTAGATCTCCAAGACAGGATTGTGTCGAGGCACAGATCTGGGGAAGGGTAGCAAAACATTTCTGCAGCATTGAAGGACCCCAAGAACACAGTGGCCACCATCAGTGGCCACCTCAATTTTTAAATGTAGGAAGTTTGAAACCACCAAAAGTCTTCCTTGGGCTGGCCACCTGGCCAAACTGAGCAATCGGGGGAGAAGGGCCTTGGTCAGGGAGGTGACCAAGAACCCAATGGTCACTCTGACATCAGCTCCAGAGTTCATCTTTGGAGATGGAAGAACCTTCCAGAAAGACAACCATCTCTGCAGCACTCCACCAATCAGGTATTTATGGTAGAGTGGACAGACGGAAGCCACTCCTTAGTAAAAGACACATGACAGCCTGCTTGGAGTTTGCCAAAAGGTACCTTAAGGACTCTCAGACCGTTAGAAACAAAATTCTCTGGTCTGATGAAACCAAGATTGAACTCTTTGGCCTGAATGTCAAGCGCCAATCCAGAAGGACAACCTGCTCCAGGGCGCTCGGGACCTCAGACTGGGGCGAAGGTTCACCTTCCAACAGGACAACGACCCTAAGCACACAGCCAAGAAAACGCAGGAGAGGTTTCAGGACACGTCTCTGAATGTCCTTGAGTGGCCCAGCCAGAGCCCGGACCCGATCAAACATCTCTGGAGAGACCTGGAAATAGCTGTGCACCAATGTTCCCCATCCAACCTGACAGAGCTTGAGAGGATCTGCAGAGAAGAATGGGAGAAACTCCCCAAATACAGGTGTGCCAAGTTTGTAGCATCATGCTCAAGAAGACTCAAGGCTGTAATTGCTGCCTAAGGTCCTTCAACAAAGTACTAAGTAGCTGGTTTGTAATTATTTGGTATTGTGTGTAGATTGATGATGAAAAAAAAACAATTGAATCACTTTTAGAATAAGCCTGCAACGTAAAAAGCCTGCAATGTAATAAAATGTGGATAAAGTCTGAATACTTTCCGAAGCACTGTCCTATTCAACACTCTGTATGGCTTTAGGTGTCTACAAGAACTAACAAGATGTTCTAAAATCCTCACATTGACATTGGTTTAATAGAACCAAGACATTCCAATAACATTAGATGTTAGTTATTATTTGACAAGGCTACCATTATGTACAAAACAAATAATAACATGTCTTTCTCAGGCAGTGAGATTTAAAGTGACTATCCTTTTGCTGGCTGTATAATCTGTTAAATCACTACAGACAGTAGCCCTTCTATGATCGTTATCACACAATGCAGGGGTTCTCAAATTCTTTGGGGCCACGGACACCTTTTGGGATAGCAAATTCATCAGGGTTCCCCTCATAAAAATAGCATACAAGACATTTTACTATGACTTTACATTGCATGGTTGGATGAACTTAGTCTGGGGCAATGGGAACGAACATTGTAAATGTCTGCCTCTTGGCAAAGTAGAGAAGATTTTGCAGTTTTCAAGCTAATTTGAAATTCTACACATTTTGTCATGGGGCAGTGTCACGATCGTTATAAGGAGTGGACCAAGATGCAGCGTGGTATGTTTCCATCCTTTTATTTGGAAGAGAAACTCAAAGAACAAAAACAATAAAGCAAAAAACCGAAACATGAAGCTCAAAGTAGTGCTCACAGGCAACTATACCTCGACAAGATCCCACAAAGCACAATGGCGAAATGGCTGCCTAAATATGATCCCCAATCAGAGACAACCTTAAATAGCTGCCTCTGATTTGGAACCATACCAGGCCAACATAGATCATTAATCACCTAGATAACCCACCCTAGTAACTGTCACACCCCAAACAACATAGAGAATAAACAGCTCTCTATGGTCAGGGCGTGACAGGCAGAGAGATTTTTTGTGGTTGCACCTTTTAAGATAATGTCCTGCAATTCTACAAATTTTGCCATGAGGCAGAGAGAAAACATTGTGGGTTTTAAAGCTTGAAGCTAGAGTCAATGGGTATATCAAGGTATTCCATATAAAAAATGGATGTACAGTGCTTTCTGAAAGTATTCATACCCCTTGACTTATTCCACATTTTGTTGTGTTACACCTGAAATTCCAAAAATATTAATTTGATATTTGTTCTCACCAATCTACACACAATACCCCATAATGATTTTACAAATGTATTAAAAAAGAATTACAGAAATACCTCATTTACGTAAGTAATCACACCCCTAACTAAATACATGTTAGAATAACCTTTGGCAGAGATTACAGATGTGAGTATTTCTGGGCAAGTCTGAGAGGTTCGCACACCTGAATTGTACAGTATTTGCACACTATACTTTCAAAAAATGTTCAAGCTCTGTCAAGTTGGTGGTTGATCATTGCTAAACAGCCACTTTCAAGTCTTGACATAGATTTTCAAGCGAACTCCTGTGTATATTTGGCCTTGTATTTTGTGTTATTGTCCTGCTGAAAGGTGAATTTGTCCTCCAGTGTCTGCTGGAAAGCAGACAGAACTGGGTTCTATTCTGTTTCTTTTATCCTAAAAAGCTCCCTAGTCCTTGTCGATGACAATCCTACCCATAACATGATGCAGCCACCACCATGCTTAAAATATGAAGTGGGGTACTCAGTGATGTGTTGTGTTGGATTTCCCCCAAACATAACGCTTTGTATTCAGGACATTCTTTCCACATTTTTTGTTGTTTAAAAAAAACATGCACAGGACGCATGTTTTGTAATATTTTTATGCTGTACAGGCTTCATTTTTTCACTCTGTCATTTCATTTAGTATTGTGAAGTAATTACAATGTTGTTGTGCCATCCTTAGTTTTTTTCATATTACAGCCATTAAACTATGTAACTGTTTTAAAGTCACCATTGGCTTAATGGTGAAATCCCTGAGCTGTTTCCTTCCTCTCTGGCAACTGAGTTAGGAGGGATGCCTGTATCTTTGTTGTGACTGGGTCTATTGATACACCATTCAAAGTGTAATGAATAACTTCACCATGCTCAAAGGGAGATTCAATGTCTTCTTTATGTTTTACCAATTTACCAATAGGTGCCCTTCTTTGCGAGGCATTGGACAATCTCCCTGGTCTTGTGGTTGAATCTGTGTTTGAAATGTATTGCTCGACTGAGGGACCTTACAGATCATTGTATGTGTGGAATACAGAGAGGAGATAGTCATTAAAAAATCATGTTAACACTATTATTGCACACAGTGAGTCCATGCAACTTATTATGTTACTTGTTAATCACATTTTTACTCCTGAACTTGCCACAACAAATGGGTTGAATACGTATTGACGTGAGACATTTCAGCTTTTCAATTTTAATGAATTTGTACACATTTTGAAAAACGTAATTCTACTTTGACATTATGGGGTAATGTGTGTAGGCCAGTGACACACAATCTCAGGCTGTAACACAACAAAATGTGGAAAAAGTCAAGGGGTGTGAATACTTTCTGAAAGCACCATAGCAACTAAGGATTCTACATTTAAATGACAGTGCATGTATGTTTAAAAAACACAAGAAGTATGAAGTAGAGAAATTGATCATTGGTGGAGCACTGAATATCACTGTGAGTCTCCCAGGCCCATGTTGTAGATTAATAATATTATATTGTGTATTGTAAAAATCCTATAAACCTATTCCACAGATCTCTTGGCCAAAATTAATTGAATCTGTTGTCGTTAGCATTTTGTTGTGTGTCTGAAAGGTATCGACTTTCTCCAGCTCTGTTCTGTTAAGCAACCAGTCCTTAGAGACTATCTTTCTATTCAATATGGTTCCAACCAATGTCCCATATGCCAGAGTTGAATGTGTTAATGTTCAAAATAATAAATAAGACCCAACAGAGGGACATTGACTGTCATTCCTCCTACTAAAAGTTCTGACTCTGGAGAGACTTAACACCCAAATGCATCTCTGTCTCTGTCTCTCTCTCTCTCTATTTCCCTCTCTTGCTCTCTCTTGCTCTCTCTTGCTCTCTCTTGCTCTCTTGCTCTCTCTCTCCCTCTCCCTCTCCCTCTCCCTCTCCCTCTCTCTCTCTCTCTCTCTCTCTCTCTCTCTCTCTCTCTCTCTCTCTCTCTCTCTCTCTCTCTCCTCTCTCGCTCTCTCTCTCTCTCTCTCTCTCTCTCTCTCTCTCTCTCTCTCTCCCTCTCTCTCTCTCTCTCTCTCTCTCTCTCTCTCTCTCTCTCTCTCTCTCTCTCTCTCTCTCTCTCTCTCTCTCTCTCCCTCTCTCTCTCTCTCTCTCTCTCCGTCTCTCTCTCTCTCTCTCTCCCTCTCTCTCTCTCTCTCTCTCTCTCTCTCTCTCTCTCTCTCTCTCTCTCTCTCCTCCTCTCTCTCTCTCTCTCTCTCTCTCTCTCTCTCTCTCTCTCTCTCTCTCTCTCTCTCTCTCTCTCTCTCTCTCTCTCTCTCTCTCTCTCTCTCTCTCTCTCTCTCTCTCTCTCTCTCTCTCTCTCTCTCTCTCTCCCTGACTCTGTCTTGCTCAGATTTCATGTAATCTTCATTAGCATGAATTACAAGGCAACTGCTGCTGAAGTGAAGTGAGCTCTACATTGAGCCCTACTCCATCTGAACAGGTCTGCATTAACAATATTCCAACCTTTTAGTGGGTAAATCAAAGGAATTACACATAATTACTTGAAATGAAATGTAATTTTGGACTTTGCCAACATAGGCTTGTGCCAAGGCAAAGAACCCAAATACAGAGCAGTACGACCTCACATGAAAATAAAGAGAGAGTCTAATGCTCAACAACAACAACAACCTTCAATACATTTTACAGCATTTTAAAGATGTTTCTTTCACCCTTTCACAGCTTTACACACAATGTCGAGGGGAAGAGAGAGAGAGGACATTCACTGCGCTCTCTCTCATCGATATGGATTTCCTGACATTTCAAACATGGATTTAGAATCTGTGTTTCCCAGATTCCACCCTGCATAAGGTGCACCTTATGGCGTGAGCGACATTACGCTAGTGAGGGCTTCCTGTTTCTTACCAGAGACACAAGGACAAAGACAAGGTTACATCTGCTGCTGCCGCTCCACTGACCCTCCTCACCACGAGCTCTCCTTCAATTATTTCCCCCTCTCTCTCTCTTTCCCCTCTCGAAGCCCCTTTCTTTTTCCTTCACCATACCTCCGTCTATATGATTTCCGTTCCATTATGAGTGCTCTCTTTCTTTGTAACACATTGTGTATGACAGGAACAGGAAGACACATGAACCAGGTTAGAAAGAGGAGAATATATGTTGTGGACAAACAGAAATGCACTCAGATAAATGAGACAGCCAGATAGAGTAACTCAGAAATAGAGCAATGCTATCAAGCTAGTACAGAGAGAGAGACATAGTAGACATAGAAATAGATGGAGAGAGAGAGAGACTGAGTGAAAGGCAACCAAGGGGGAGAGAGAGAGAGAGAGAGAGGCAGATAGATAGATAGATAGATAGATAGATAGATAGATAGATAGATAGATCAGCCGAGCGAGCTTCCACAGACAGACTCACATTGACATAAGAGGAATCCGGAGAGAATACCTTCCTTCATCCATACACCAGGGGCCTCATTTCTAAACGTTGCCATACGCACAAAAAATGCCCCAAAAAATGTTCTTATGTCAATAAACGCAAAACTTGCCATTTATAAAAACTGAATTTGATGTGAAAATGTATTTATCCTCCGTAAACTTTAGGCCACACGTCCAGTGGTTGGAGTATTGCAATGCAAGAAGTAGCTTCGTGCAAATGGGGAATACTGTATATGATGACTTATTCATAACAGAAAACTGTTGGCCAAATATAATAACAAGATGCATTCATTTTCTGTTAGTGAGAAGAGCAAAAATCCATTATTTTATCTTTGCATTCTAAAATAATTATATATTTTCATGATCATTGCAGAATACATTTTCTGACTGTCATGATTTCATACCCGTGAAATAACCTATATGCCGACAACAAGTTAGGGTATGCTACCATTCATCCCATCTCTCATTTAATTGGGAAGACTTTGCGGTAGTAAATAGATAAGCTTGGGGTATTTAAAGCATTTTTCTCTATACGCTCCTATCCGAAGCACAGTTTAGTGGCAGAACAGATGGTTCACATTTTCCATTGACGTTTGTAAGCTTCTGCTGAATACTGTCATGTCAAATTTCTCTCGTAGCCTAGATGCAAGCAGTAGAATCAGATAAAAAACTGATAAAAATACACTTTATGGAACAGCGGGGACTGTGAAGAGACACACAGGCACAGACACACACATATGTAGGCATATAGGTTATACACATGATAAGACACACACTCTACACACACACACGTACACATGGATGTTGTATTGTAGATATGTGATAGTGGACTAGTGGCCTGAGGGAACACACTAAATGTATTGGGTAAAGAGTTATGAAATGTGATATTGTAATATTCATGTAATATTTTAAATTGTATATAACTGCCTTAATGTTGCTGGACCCATGGAAGAGTAGCTGCTGCCTTGCAGGAACTAATTGGGATACTTAATAAATACACCTTTTCTGGCCATGATGAATTCATATTCCTGAAGTAGCCATGCAACAAATTACCATGAGCACATCTCATTTAACTGGACCTATAAGATATTATAATTTCAAGGTTTTGCAGTTGAATACAGTTGCATTTAAAGTGTGTAGACTACCACTGTCCTTTTGTACACAATGTTTCAGAATTCGCAGGTAGTGCAGCATATTTAGGATTAGGAGAAAGTAAATGCAAAACATTTTTGAATTAAAACGATCGGTTTACAGGTCCACAACAATTTTTTTGTTTTTCAGAAACTGTCAGGTACTGTACAGCACATGTCACTGCAAAAAGAAAACATTCTGCCAACACTTTCAAAGACATGAATCCAATTTGCCATTGATATGTCATTTAGGTGTACTGTCTTGGCCTAATTACAATACTTCCAAAGTATACAGCAAATAAGGGTGTTATTGTCACCATAAAAGGTGAATGATGGGCTTCATTCTGTTATAATGCTTGTTCACATGCACTCAGTTTTACAACAGGACTGATTTATAATGGGAAACATGTGCAAGTATGGTGTGCTGGCGCACCAAAATAATGAGTTCATAAATCTCATTATTTTTGTGCATGTGCAGTCTTTTCAGAAATAGCGCAAGCAGATAATTAGTGTAAAATGGACACAAAGGTTATAAATGTGGCCCCAGGAGAGGATTTCTAATCTTACAGACTTAACCCCTGACCTGACCTCTCTGTAAACCCTCACCTGACCACACATGAACAGACTCCAAGAGGCCTCCTTCTGGGAAGCCAGTTCTTGAAGAAGCGTAAACATGTTCTTTTTTGCAACAGTCTGAGAAATACACAAGAATATATATACATATTTACAGTAATGGATGTAAGCCATGATACACACTCTAAACACCATGAAAATGGAAATTCTTAAATGTTTAGTGTTGTCTCATGAGAGGGATACAAAATTCAACGTATGTACTTTACATTGTTTTTCACACTCTCTGTCCATTGTTAAAATCACATTGAGTCCAAAGAAGTTCCTCTTTAAGAAAGTGCAGCAGTTGTTTTGGAAAACAAGCTTATTGGCTACAAGGGGCAAGGGTGCATGACTGGACGAAAGCACCCTGTGGATGGGGGTGAATTCATGCATTTTAGGAGCGTGCAATGGAGAAAGAGAGTGAGAGAAATGGAGTCACATTCTGGCAATATCCTCTCCACGGCAGAAGAAGAGGGACTGTGAGACGGATCCCAGTGTGCTGCACTGATACGTGCGCTGAGATGAGAGAGCAGAGCAGCCTCAACTCAGACCTCAGCTCTTTTACTGTAGTAACAACCTACGGACAACTGGTGGCACTGATGTGCTGGTTATAACCCAGAGACAGGCACATCCTTATATCCAGCAATGTATGAGCACAGTAAAGCAGATACTAGCATACAAACACACAAACACATATAGTTATGCCGACACACACACACACACACACACACACACACACACACACACACACACACACACACACACACACACACACACACACACACACACACACACACACACACACACACACACGCACACACGCACACACACACACACACTTGGAGACCAGGCGTGTCAGAGAGATAAAGCCAGAGACAGGGACTAAGGCTGGGTCTCCTCCAGCAGCCCAGGCGGTGCAGTCTCCTCTCCAAGCAGCCGTGACAGCACCAAGATTTAGGGGATGGTAGGCACAAAGCAGGACACTAGGCTCATTCAGTGAAGACCGCTGGTGCCACCCCAGAGAGAGGGAGGGAGGGAGGGATACATCCCTCTTAACCCCTCGTCTACCAGCAGCAGACAGTATACACTACACAAGGGACCTTTTATAGGACACATCCCCAGTGAATATTGTAGCTCTGACAACATTTTATTTGACGGGTACCTACTGTACATAAGGCCTTCATAACACATTCATAAAACATACATAATGCATTTCTAAGCAGTGCCTAGACATTATTGAAATGCTGAGTCCTTCTCAGCCTGCTCTGTGGACTGGAGACATGGAACCACTCTAACTCTTCATAGATGGAGCCAGTAATTTGCCAGTGGATGTTAAAAGTTCTTCCTTTGAAATTATGTGACTATAAGGTTATAGGTTCCCAATGAAAATGCCATTGTGTTACTGCTGTACCTCCTACTAACAGCAGGAGGGAGAAAGACACAAAGACAGAGAAAGAGAGAGTGCTGAAGGTACAATATATCATCTACAGTTGAATAGCAAAAAACATTCATTTTTGGGAGAGTGGACACAGTTGAATGGCTACGGCTCACCCCAAACACACACACACACACACACACACGCGCACACGCGCACACGCGCACACGCGCACACGCGCACACGCGCACACACACACACACACACACACACACACACACACACACACACACACACACACACACACACACACACACACACACACACACACACACACACACACACACACCTGCCTATCTCTTCCCTCTATATCCCTTTAGTCAGAACCACAGTGTGTATTACCTCTGACAGTCTCCATCCCTCAGATGAGAACCTAGACACATACAGACCAGCCATGGACACACAAGTCAAGCAGCGTTTTTTGTATCAGCTCCTCTTATTCCCCAGTCTCTCTTTTCTCGTACTCCTGGTTTTGACCCTTTGGCCTGTCCTGACTCTGAGCCCACCTGCCTGACCACTCTGCCTGCCCCTGACCCTGAGCCTGCCTGCCGTCCTGTACCTTTCCCCCGCCTACCAACCTCTGCCTGACCTGACCCTGAGCCTGCCTTCCGTCCTGTACCTTTGCCCCTGTTGCTGTAATAAACATTGTTACTTCGACACAGTCTGCATCTGGGTCTTACCTTTATACTGATACTGTATATCAACTATGAAATAGTTGTTGTGTTAAACACCTATACACCTGTAACAGGACAGTAGCCTAAGTATAATATTATTACACCCATCAATTGACAGTGTATCAAATTCCCCCTTGGTTTTCACTGTCCAGACAACTGAATCCAGTACAGAGACAGACAACTAGGTTATTGGCAGAGCAGCTGGTATGTTGGCGTTTCCCCCCTGGAGGTAGCGTGCATATCGTCCTCAAACACACGTCTCACCTTTGTACAAACAACCCACCGTGCCTTCCTGCATCCCAGCCTCCCTGCCTCAGGCATCAAATCCTATTAAAGAGAGTTTTTAAGTTAGCCTGTGGGGAGGCTGGGAGGAGCCAGGGTAAGGCAGGAGGGAGGCAGTTGGAGAAGGGTACATCACTGCAAGTTCTACATTTAATTGCTGATCTTCAAAGGCTAAATGAATGTAGAGTGGTCCACATAGAAACATAATTACATATCATGGCACATTGACTTGAATGTGGATGTCTTTTCTGGAAATTATATTTCTATGGTGGTACATGCTCTGTCTATACATTCTTTATCTGTGTGATTTGTGAAGCGATTTGTGAAATTACTATACATAGTCAGCTGCCCTATTGTTTATGCAATTTCATGGCTTGATTAAGTTGGAATGATGAGATTTATAGTACATTGTACGCAGCGGTAATTTCTCATCACACAAGTCATATGGTATAATTGAGCACAGTGGAAATCATTGATTCATGACTAGAGACACGGTTACCACAATAATTTGATTTCAATTGCTCATCATCATTTTGTTGAAGCCATGATCTTTCTGCTTATGGCTCTGTTTCTGACATTGCTTTATGCCTGTTGCTTATTTTATCATTCAATCAATCAACCAACCAACCAACCAATCATCCAATCATCCAATCGACCAATCAACCAATCGACCAATCAATCCAGCAACCAATCGATCAATCAACCCAGCAACCCAGCAACCAATCAATCAATCAATCAATCAACCACATTCATTCATAAAGTCCTATTTACATCATGAGTTGTCAGGTCTACAATACTGAAAGACAGTAAATGTTCAACTCGTTGAAGTCAAACAATGGAAGTCTGACTTAGTAGTCAAGTACTAAGTACTTGTTATTTATTGATGAAACCAACACGTTAGCATGTTGCCCTCATCAGTATTCATCAGCTTTAACAGACAGACTTAGACTGCATTTAGACAGTTTTTAGCCCAATGCTGATCTTCTTTCCACTAATTGGTATTTTGACCAATCAGATCAGCTCTGTAAAATATCTCACGTGAAAAGGTCTTATGTGATCGGTCAAAATACCAACTAGTGAAAAAAAGATCAGGATTGGGCTACCATGTCTAAACGCAACCTTAGTGACAGACTGTGATTGTGCAGCCAGTCCCCTCGGCAGACCAACAACAGCCCAGCTACTTTATCGTTGTTTTCTCATCTCATCAAGTCCCCCCATGAATGACTGAATGCATTCGTCAATGTGCGCTGTAAAAACAGTCCCAGTCTCTCAGTTTCAGGACTGACACATTGATAGATTGATGCGATTTGTTCGCTGTGTTTCACTGTTCATTCTTTTAAATGCATTGATTTTCCTCCCACTGACCCTCTCCTGGTGCTATCTTTAAGGGGGTTATGGGTAATACAGTTTCTGATTGTGCTCAGAGGAATACAGTTATTTACAACTTAAAAAATGAAATGAGTGAAAATGAAAGTAAAGTGACCAACTGGGTTTGAACTCCTGCGTGTTATGTGTTATCACGCTGGACTAAAGCCTAGGGTATTAGGCACAGGGAGCTAATTCAAGTCTTCAGGTCCCAAGCAAGTTTACTCATCACTGAACCAGCTCTGTTACGCAAACATGCAGCTAATGTCTTGGTCTGTCACTGTTGTTGTTTGTTGGCTTCAACTTCACATATAAACATCATCAACCTTCAATTAAATGTTTAACTACAAAGTACATGTGTTTCTAGCCCGACCACAGGCAGGTTTCCTGAGACCATCATAGTCCTCAGAGGGATTGGCAGTTTAATTCACTTCATATCTCTGTATACACGTACAGCCTCATACCAGCACCAGATGGCTGTCTCCCAATGCACAGAATACTCGGTGAGGGGTGAGCTGGGTCTGGGTGAGTACACACATAGTTAGAGATAGCCTTTAGGAGAAGGAGATGAGGTGATATATACTGATTAGCGGTGTGTGTGTGTGTGTGTGTGTGTGTGTGTGTGTGTGTGTGTGTGTGTGTGTGTGTGTGTGTGTGTGTGTGTGTGTGTGTGTGTGTGTGTGTGTGTGTGTGTGTGTGTGTGTGTGTGTGTGTGTGTGTGTGTGTAGTTAGAGCACATATTTTGAGCATCAAGTTAGAGCTACAGGGGATGGGGATGAGGTGATGTAACTGATTAGCATCCCCACTGTGGGCTGAGACCAAGGGTCAAAGGTCATAGAGACAAGGGCTAGGTATCCGCTCTCAGGGACTGAGAGCAATGGAAACTCTGTGCCTCAATGTCCATCACACGATATTGCCTCATCTCCTCGCCCCGCCTCCATACTCTAGCCCTCAACACATTGCTCACAAGGAGGATAAAAAACATCCCTGTAATTAAACCAGACTGTGCTTTCAGTTAAATCTTGTGCAGGTTAATTAGGGAAATGATCTATAAAGAAAATGCCATCTTTACAGATGTTCTGGCGGAGCCTTTGTGTTTGTGAGAGAGTGTGAAAGGGGAGGAGAAGAGGAGGGTGAATCTAAGGGCTTGGTCATCCATTGCTCCAATGTAATTTCCTCCCATAGTCCAGTATAGCCATTTTCATTAAAGGCTGTATTGAAAGTGTAATGCAATTAAGGGACAGGCTGTTTCTCAGGACTCAATGTGTAGCCTGAGGTCTGTGTGTGTGTGTGTGTGTGTGTGTGTGTGTGTGTGTGTGTGTGTGTGTGTGTGTGTGTGTGTGTGTGTGTGTGTGTGTGTGTGTGTGTGTGTGTGTGTGTGTGTGTGTGTGTGTGTGTGTGTGTGTGTGTGTGTGTGTGTGCGTGCGTGTGTTGGGGTGACAGGCTATCAACTCTCTCCGACTCCATGTGCCAACCCAGAAGATGCCCTTGGCCTGTGTTGTTTGGTAGGTGGACAGCTCTGTCAAAGGGAGGAGTCCAACAGAGTGAGAGTAGTGATAGTATTTTTTAGTGTGATAGTAGTGAGAATAGTGACAATAGTGGAGAATAGTGAGAGTAGTGATAGTAGTGAGAGTAGTGAAAGTGGTTAGTAGTGAGAGTAGTGAGAGTAGTGAGAATAGTGAGAATAGTGAGAGTAATGATAGTAGTTAGTAGTGATAGTAGTGAGAATAGTGAGAGTAGTGAGAATAGTGAGAGTAGTGAGAATAGGGATAGTAGTGAGAATAGTGAGAGTAGTGATTGTAGTGAGAGTAGTGATAGTAGTGAGAATAGTGATAGTAGTGAGAATAGTGATAGTAGTGATAGTAGTGATAGTACTGAGAGTAGTGAGAATAGTGAGAGTACTGAGAGTAGTGAGAATAGTCAGAATAGTGAGATTAGTGATAGTAGTGAGTGTAGTGAGAGTGGTTAGTAGTGATAGTAGTGAGAATAGTGAGAATAGTGAGAATAGTGAGAGTAGTGATAGTAGTGAGAGTAGTGAGAGTAGTGATATTAGTGAGCATAGTAAGAGTAGTGAGAGTGGTTATAGTAGGGATAGTAGTGAGAGTGGTTATAGTAGTGATAGTAGTGAGAATAGTGACAATAGTGAGAGTAGTGAAAGTAGTGAGAGTGGTTAGTAGTGATAGTAGTGAGAATAGTGAGAGTAGTGATAGGTAGAATAGTGAGAGTAGTGAGAGTGGTTAGTAGTGATAGTAGTGAGAATAGTGATAGAAGTGAGAGTAGTGAGAGTAGTGAGAATAGTGAGAGTAGTGATAGTAGTGAGAATAGTGTGAATTGTGAGAGTAGTGAGAGTAGTGAAAGTGGTTATAGTAGTGAGAATAGTGATAGTAGTGAGAATAGTGAGAGTAGTGAAAGTAGTGAGAGTGGTTATAGTAGTGATAGTAGTGAGAGTAGTGAGAGTAGTGAGAGTGGTAATAGTAGTGATAGTAGTGAGAGTAGTGAGAGTAGTGATAGTAGTGACCTCCAGGGCAGGTTAACTAAAATCGTCCCTTTCCTAAATTAGCCATGGACAGAGATAATGATTTGGATTTACTTAGTTCTCCGTACTGGCCAATAATTATAACAGCAATTCTGATCAGACCATAAATGTATACCTTGTCCCTCTAACCTGAGAGGATTGAAATTCAATACGTACCTAGATATAGTAAGCTAATGTTAAATAGCTGGCTAATAGTTGCCTATGAAAGAAAGTTAGACAAGCGAGCAAGCATTTTAGCCAGGTAGCCTAGGAAAACAAAAACTCATAGTGTGTATTGGATGGAAGAGTCAAATCAAATCAAATGTATTTATATAGCCCTTCGTATATCAGCTGATATCTCAAAGTGCTGTACAGAAACCTAGCCTAAAACCCCAAACAGCAAGCAATGCAGGTGTAGAAGCACGGTGCCTAGGAAAAACTCCCTAGAAAGGCCAAAACCTAGGAAGAAACCTAGAGAGGAACCAGGCTATGTGGGGTGGCCAGTCCTCTTCTGGCTGTGCCGGGTGGAGATTATAACAGAACATGGCCAAGATGTTCAAATGTTCATAAATGACAAGCATGGTCAAATAATAATAATTACAGGCAGAACAGTTGAAACTGGAGCAGCAGCACGGCCAGGTGGACTGGGGACAGTCAGGAATCAGTAAGGATATAACCCCACCCACTTTGCCAAAGCATAGCCCCCACACCACTAGAGGGATATCTTCAACCACCAACTTACCATCCTGAGACAAGGCCGAGTATAGCCCACAAAGATCTCCGCCACGGGTCATAGACCATTTCACCAACATGAAAGAGAGGAGGATGGCATTGAAGTTTCTCTACAAATAGCGTGAGCCAACATGTTTTTTCTACTTACACACACACACACACACACACACACAGACTCACACACACACATACATCAGTACCATGGACAGCCACATGATATTTAGCTTAATTTGATTGTACTAAATTGTTTTGGGTATATTTTAGTGGTCACTGTATTAGCATAGGTGATTTGATGATGTTGAAATGTCAAAGTTGAAATGGTGCTGGAAAAATGGAGGCAGCTCCTGTTTGCTTTGCGACTTGCAGTAACTCTCAGTGGTTCTTAATCAATAGTTGTTTAGTGGTTCGAAAATGTCGGAAACATTATCTTGCATGAAATTTGCTTTGTGGACTTCACCGGACAGTTACTCCCCGGTTTTGTCATGAACCAAAGGTGTGGTTGAATTTATTCTGCTGCTGTGTATTCTTATTGTCGGAACTAACAGGTTATAGATCAAACAAAGCAATTATCACAACATGTAGGTTGTAATATTACTTTTTTCTTCTGGCTTGGCTTCCCCAGTGATCTAACCCACACACCACTACTACTGTAGCTCCGATGTAAAAGAAAGTTGACTACCGGATGGAGCCAAAGACCCGTTTACTCAACAGAGAAGACTCTGAGTGTCCTACAACTTTATATTAAAACGATGGGAAATTAATCAAAAATAATGTTAACACTTTATCAGTAATTACCAGTAAATCTAGTCCCTGAAACTCGGGCACTGTAGTCTTAAAGGATAAATTATAACTGCAGTTCTCAGTTTTTTTCCATTCCATATGGATCCTTTAAGAATGTTCACTTGTTCTCATATACACAACTACACAATTACAATGTCTAAAAAGTGCTGAAGGGAGGAGCAAAACTGTTCTGCCAAACATTTCGGTTTAGCCTGTGTAGGGAGGTACTGGCTTGATCTGGGATGTGATCGGTTCACATGCAGCTACTGAAGGCTACACTTCACAGGGGAGTCTCTCTGGGGAATGTCAGTTAAATGACTGCATTTTAATGAGTTATCCCTCTACCCACCACTGCTTTATATCTTGCCATAGGAAAGAGTGTATCCTGGCAACCACAAAGACTCTATAAAGGTCATGCCCGACACAAAGGAGTGAATCACTCACATAAATTGTACTGTCAATATCACTGCAGAGATACGGTCAGAGTAGGAGCCACCTTGCATTATAAATGCTATAAAGCATCCTGTAGCTATCAGCTGACACTTCCCCCTGGTGTATAACAAAACATGCCTTTTTTGAGCATTTCATTGAATTGTATTTTACTGCACATTATGTTAATATTGACTCAAGCGGGAAGTTTTTCAGCCCCTTCTTAAAGTGATGATGCAACACGGTTGTCATTGTATCACTATAGAAGGTGCAACACATTGAGGATAGGGGTTGATGGGGCAGGCAACACCCCACATTGTAAAGTGCATTAGGGTCCACATAAACATAATGGATTAGTATCGTTAATAACTGTTATCTAGAGGCTTTATTCACGAGCACAGTTGAACTCTTACCCGTGATAACCTTAGCCCTTTTGGATTTTCCATTCTCATTGACCTTTGCCTATGTGAATGACCTTTGAAATGTGCACCAATCCAGTCGTTTGTAAGCAGGGCACATCCCAGAGTATCAGTGTGATATCAAGCCAGTCTGTATGGGAGATCATCCTCACTCTGGACTGTGACCTTTAGCTAAAGTTTGAATATGATCTCAGACCAGTCCCAACCACAACCCCCTAACAACAAACCTGTTTACAATTCCTAATAGCATCTGATGTCAGATTAGTCCTAACCCTAAACCCCAACCACCAAACCTGTTTACAGTGCCTCTCAGCATCTGATCTCAGTCCCAAACAATGATTAGTATACACAGTGCCTTGCTAAAGTATTCATCCCCCTTGGCGTTTTTCCTATTTTGTTGCATTACAACCTGTCATTTAAATGAATGTTTATTTGGATTCCATGTAATGGACATACACAAATTAGTCCAAATTGGTGAAGGGAAATGAAAATAATTACTTGTTTAAAAAAATTCAAAAAAATGCAAAACGGAAAAGTGGTGCGTGCATAGGTATTCACCCCTTTTGCTATGAAGCCCCCAAATAAGATCTGCAACCAATTACCTCCAGAAGTCACATAATTAGTCAAATAAAGTCCACCTGTGTGCAATCTAAGTGTCACATGATTTGTCACATGATCTCAGTATGTATACACCTGTTCTGAAAGGTCCCAGAGTCTGCAACACCACTAAGCAAGGGGCACCACCAAGCAAGTGGCACCATGAAGACCAAGGAGCTCTCTAAACAGGTCAGGGACAAAGTTGTGGAGAAGTACAGATCAGGGTTGGGTTATAAAAAAATATCAGAAACGTTGAACATCCCACAGAGCACCATTAAATCCATTATTAAAAAATTGAAAGAATATGGCACCACAACAAACCTGCCAAGACAGTGCCGCCCACCAAAACTCATGGACCAGGCAAGGAGGGCATTAATCAGAGAGGCAGCAAAGAGACCGAAGATAACCCTGAAGGAGCTGCAAAGCTTCACAGAGCTGGGCTTTACGGAAGATTGGCCAGAAAAAAGCCATTGCTTAAACTTCTTGCGGCGACCCATCCCGGATCCGGGATCGTGACTACGGCTCAAGCTCATTACCATAACGCAAAATGCAAAAAAATATTCTTAGAAATATTTAACCTCCACACATTAACAAGTACAATAGCTCAAATGAAAGATAAACACCTTGTTCATCTACCCAGCAAGTCAGATTTCTAAAATGTTTTACGGCGAAAACATAGCACATATTTATATTAGACCACCACCGAAACAAAAGACGAGAGGCAGCCATTTTGTCCCAGAAAATATAAAATTATAAAAGCAGGATTAAAAAATAAATAATTCACTAACCTTTTGAAAATCTTCATCAGATGACAGTAATAGTACATGTTACACAATAAAAACATTTTTTTTCAATAATATGCCATTTATATCCATAAATCTCTGTTTACAATGACGACATTTCAAAAAATGCTACTCGAATGTCCGGAGAAATGATGATAGCTCCGACAGATAACGTCAGATAACAAGCAATAAACATGACTAAATATACATGTTCTACATATAGTTACAAAGATACACTTCTTCTTAATGCAACCACTGTATTACATTTATTTTTAACGTTACAGAATTCGTTCACTGGCTATACAATGAGACGGCGCTCAGATATTAGCAGTATGTCTCCTCTACGTTTGGAGTCCACAGAAACCCAAAATAACCACATAAATATTCCCTTACCTTTGATGTCCGTCGATCAGAAGACGTAGAAGGAGTCATACTTACCCAATACATCGTTTGGTTTCACGTTGTGTGTCTCTGTATTAGCATATGCTAACAGCTTCAGCTGAAATGCACCCAAAATGACGTCCCGCACTCTTGCGCATCAAAACTTCAAATTTACATATTATATGTCGACTAAACTGGTCAAACTATGTGCAGAATCGAGCTTTATGATGTTTTTAACATGTAAAACAATGATCAGCGCGAACAGACAAACCGCCTTCAATTGCCGTTACTTGGAAAAGAACGTGCCCCAAATCGGCCGCGCGCAATAGAGTGCATGTATTTGAGAGTGACACGAACATTTTCGCCCGCCAAACGACGAGGGCTCGCGGGATTCTCACAATGAACGCGCCATTCGAAAGCAGGCATCGCGCTGAACACATACATACTGTTCCCAGATCGGTAGCTGCCTGGGAAGGGTGGGGGCGATGACGTCAAAGTTGACCCAACTTTTCTCTTGACAAGAGAGAGTTTGGGAGAAAGGCTGCCCTGAGAGTTCTGCTTTACATACAGACATCATTTAAACGGTTTTAGAAACTTTAGAGTGTTTTCTATTCAATAATAATTATTATATGCATATATTAGCAATTTTGGGAAAAGATATTTTCAGTTTACTATGGGCACGCACTTCCTCCAAAGGGGGCAGTATTGAGGCCTAGTCTTAAGAGGTTAAAGAAAAAAATAAGCAAACATGTTTGGTGTTCACCGAAAGGCATGTAGGAGACTCCCCAAACATATGGAACAAGGTACTCTGGTCAGATGAGACTAAAATGTAGCTTTTTGGCCATCATGGAAAACACTATGTCTGGTGCAAACCCAGGACCTCTCATCACCCCGAGAAACTCATCCCCACAGTGAAGCATGGTGGTGGCAGCATCGTGCTGTGGGGATATTTTTCATCGACAGGGACTGGGAAACTGGTCAGAATTGAACGAATGAGGATGGCGCTAAATACAGGGAAATTCTTGAGGGAAACCTGTTTCAGTCTTCCAGAGTTTTGAGACTGGGACAGAGGTTCACCTTCCAGCAGGACAATGACCCGAAGCATACTGCTAAAGCGACACTCGAGTGGTTTAAGGGGAAACATTTCAATGTCTTGCAAAGGACTAGTCAAAGCCCAGACCTCAATCCAATTGAGAATCTGTGGAATGAATTAAAGATTACTGTACACCAGCGGAACCCATCCAACTTGAAGGAGCTGGAGCAGTTTTGTCTTGAGGAATGGGAAGAAATCCCGTGGCTAGATGTGCCAAGCTTATAGAGACCTACCCCAAGGGACATGCAGTTGTAATTGCTGCAAAAGGTGGCCCTACAAAGTATTGACTTTTTGGCGAGGGGGGGGGGGGTGAATAGTTATGCACACTCAAGTTTTCTGCTTCTTTTGTCTTATTTCTTGTTTGTTTCACCCCCCAACATGTTTTGCATCTTCAAAGTGGTAGGCATGTTGTGTAAATCATATGATACAAACCCCCCAAAAATATAAATTTTAATTCCAGGTTGTAAGGCAACTAAATAGGAAAAATGCCACTGTACACTAGATGACTGACAGATGCTGTTCTGAAGCGAAGGTTGAAAGCCAAAACACAACCCAACCAAGCCACACTGCTTCTTAACGCAGCACACATCCAACCCGGAAGACAGCCGCACCAATGTGTCAGAGGAAACACTGTGCACCTGGCGACCTGGTTAGCGTGCACTGCCCGCTACAGGAGTCGCTAGTGCGTGATGAGACAAGGATAGCCCTACCGGCCAAACCCTCCCTAACCCAGACGACGCTAGGCCAATTGTGCGTCGCCCCATGGACCTCCCGGTCGCGGCCGGCTGCGACAGAGCCTGGCTCGAACCCAGAGTCTCTCGTGGCACAGCTAGCACTGCGATGCAGTGCCCTAGACCACTGCCCCACCCAGGAGGCCTGCTGTGGTCATTCTGTGGTAATTATGTGGTAAGTGCTGTAGTCAGTGCTATCCAGTCTGTGTTCAGAAGTGCTAAATATAATTCTGATTTTAATAGCTCTAAATCTGACCTCAGGGTGAATATTAATTAAAAAGGCTATCTTTCACATTGGGGCAATTAAACTAAGGCTAAGACAGTCAGTTCATCTCCACAAAAAGTATTATGATAATAGAAAAGTAATTTTCTGTATTCATGGTTAACAAATCAATTGGCAGATTATTTTTTATTTTTTAACATCTGAGGTTAATTCTCTACAACAAATAATGGCTTTTGTGAACATCGGCAACAATTTGATAGCATTTTTCATTGTGGTGAAGTTAATTTGAATTCTAATTGAGTGATAGTTTTTGCTTCATAGTGAAACAAGGAGAGTGTGGCAAATAATTGCAATGAATCAAATCTTCCCTTTTAATTGAAGGAAGGAGAAGTTTAAATTAATACTTCAGAGAGATGACTGTGGTACAAATCTCAAGTTCTCTTGCAAATAGAAAGCACTGTTCTTCTCTGGCTCTTTGAAAAACATCTGACATAGTGCTCAAGATAGACTTAAAGGGATAGCTCAGAGGAAGTAAACAGATATTGAAATAAGTCATTTTGCTTTAAAAGCTAGTCTGTGAAATAAGTACACCCCTTTCATCTCAATTAATACAATTTACATGTTTTCCCCACCTCTATTCTTCTCTTGAAAAGCTGTGTTTGCACACCTACATCTCTCTCACACACATACATACTGTACACGTCCCACAGTCTCCTCATCCCGGACACCTGAGGTCCATCCTCAGACTGTACCTGTCTTGTTTAACAATGTTTTGTCTATCTGTCTAGACACTGTGCTCTTCCAGGGCTATAAAATCCTCCTCGGGACATGAATGGTGAACAGTGGTGGTCTTTCTCTAGCTTTTTTGGGAGCCTTTGTTCTCTGTGGCACATCTGAAATCTCGATAGGTTGTCTCTGTCATGCTGACCCACTATGGATTAGTCAGAAACCCCTGCCGTTGCCTCTGTCATGCTGAACCCTATGGAGTAGTCAGAAACCCCTGCCGTTGCCTCTGTCATGCTGAACCCTATGGAGTAGTCAGAAACCCCTGCCGTTCACATATTCCAGCCAGAATCTATAAAGGCTGCGGCTGTGACACCACAAATGATGTGGCCAGATTGATGTTATTTCTTCTTATTATTTACCACAGAATAACAAGGTCAGCCCTCAGTAAAAAGGAAGGATTTGATTTACAGTCGGATGATACAACCCTTTTAGCTCCCTCCGTGGCTAGAGTTTAGTCGACATGCTACTAACAAAAATAAGGTCACACATGAGAGAGAAAGGCAGACATTTTTCACAGACAGATTTGATCGGTAAAGCAATTCAACCAAGAATTATATGAACTTCGGATGGTTAAACAAAACTTTGCAATTATACTTTACTCGAATAATTCCCTCTCATTTGAACAGAAATTGTGAGTTTTACATAGCATTTTAATTGATTGCAATTTTGCAATAGCTACCAGAAAGCTACCAGAAAGCAAATCCATCAATCCACTCAGATATTGCTTATCAGACCAGCTTGTACACACAAACACAACATTTACTCACGCCAGTAAAGCTTTGTCTTACAGTAACAAATGTCAAGTGAACTTTAACGTGACTTATCGCAGGTTATTCACCTTGTGTTGGAGTGTGAGGCCATTGTGTTATAGATCGATTTGGTTTTCTCCAGGCAGCAAAATAAATGCTGTTTGTCAATACCGCATGTGCTTAACCTTTGTAGAACCAGCTCTGCATTTCTTCCCGTTAGTTGTATATCACCTGACCTTTAAGAGAAATCCGTCTACCACCTTTGTTACACTTTCATATTTTCTTTACATCCATTATGACATTTACAGGAAATGACATTCTACGACAGGGATCCAGACAGACATTATTATTAGAACATTCTCAGACGGCTTTTTTGACTCAAGCTAAACTTTAGAGATTCTGCTTGGAGTAAATAATATGATATACTGTGTGTGTATATCAGCTTTATGTAAACAATAAGGCCGATATAAGGCTTAGATACTGTGAAATCAACAAATAAGAAAAATGCTGTGGCCCTCATCAACCGGTCATGGGGCTCATAGGGATTAAGTGACTTTGCATTGAGCCGATCACTGCACCTTGTCATGACCTCTAATACACCTCCACACAACACTGTACAGTATATACACTGTATGTATTCTCCATGCAGCATGCCTCCCTCTGCTTAAATAGATATAGCCCCTCTGTAAATTGTACACTCCCACTGTTATCAGCCCATACATGTTTTACTGTACGTTTACTGTTTTTATATTGTACATCCTGTATGATGTCTATGTGGACTGGTCTGTGTTCTGTTTGCATATTGTCTACTGCTGGCAGCACCTTCTCACTACGGCAAATTCTGGGCATGTGTAAATGTACTTGGTGTACTTCAGACTTTTACACCTTTCCTACGCACTTCTCAGTAGTTGGTATTCAGATTTTATTCAGTCGCATAATGTACAGTGCAGGTGTGGCTACCTTGCACGCTTGGAATAAATTTAATTCAACCGCTGAAAACCCCCACTTGCTGGCCAATAGATTTTCTTGTGGAGTTTTCATTAAATAGGGTTTTCATTATGCCTGCAAGTATCTTACGCCATATCTTTAAATACGGTGTACCTTTTAGTTAGAATTTTGTCGACAGACTCACTAGAATATAGTATATAAATACACTCTGATTTTGTAGATTATTTAGGTTTAGGAAAGTATTTATGAATAATAAAATAACAGGTTTGAAGAGCCTTTACATTGGTTTGATTAAACTGATCCATTCAGTTCTTCAACCCATGATAATGTTGGAAGGTTAGTGTACATATAATTATAATAAGCCTGCAGCATACCACCCTGCATACCACCCTGCATACCACTGCTGGCTTGCTTCTGAAGCAAAGCAGGGTTGGTCCTGGTCAGTCCCTGGATGGGAGACCACATGCTGCTGGAAGTGTTGTTGGAGGGCCAATATGAGGCAATCTTTCCTCTTGTCTAAAAAATGTCCCAATGCCCCAGGCCAGTGATTGGGGACACTGCGCTGTGTAGGGTGCCGTCTTTCGGATGGGATGTTAAATGGGTGTCCTGACTCCCTGCGGTCATTAAAGATCCAATGTCACTTATCGGAAGAGTAGGGGTGTTAACCCCGATGTACTGGCTAAATTCCCAATCTGGCCCTCAAACCATCACGGTCACCTAATAATCCCCAGTTTACAATTGTCTCATTCATTCCCTGTAACTATTCCCCAGGTCGTTGCTGCAAATGAGAATGTGTTCTCAGTCAACTTACCTGGTAAAATAACAGATAAAAAAATAAAAAAGAATAGGGACAATAGTAGGCTATACTCTTGCCTATTGCCTGCACGAACCATGGAACTGTGTGAGGACACAGCCAAGTATTGCAACATGCATCGGGTTCAAACTCTTATGCTTGGTCTGCGCTCCAATCCATAACAATTTAATTAGCCTTCATGTCTTTTTTTTCTTCTTTTAATCAACTGTTACTAATGATCCTCAGCAACATCCACACGGCCGTGACAGTGTTTACTGAGGAAGCACATGAAGGTAAATAAAACAATGTAATTAAATGTAATAATATCCAATTGCCAATTTACTGTTAGAACTAACAGTAAATTGGTAGTTGAATATGTGTGGTCATTAGGCCTGATAGTGGCTAATATTTAACATGATAGACATAGGAAACAGAGAAAGTCAGGGTAGCCTTTAATTAATACCTTCCAGAGTGCTCATCCCTGTAAGGCCGTAAAATTTAAATTCTGCATAATGGCACAGCAGTTCATAAACTTTTCAGTGGGAAAGTTGATATGTTGGTATGCTTCAGTTTGCTGCCAAATGACTGATATTAAATTTGTCTCCAGTGATTATAAGTGTGATTTATATTTACAATTCCCTTATCTAAATGAATTACTAATTTACCTAGCGCATGGAGAATAGTGTTATTTCTATATAAAAAAAGTAGATGCTTTTTCCACATGGAACCGGTAGGTTCGCTGGACCTTATTCATGTTTTCCTCGTGCGTGAAGGTGGTGGAATTATTAGGGAAATAAGTCAAGGTCAGAATATGGTGTATCTGTAGACACACCTCCACCACACCTTCATTCATTTGATCTCCACCCCAAACAAATAGCGGGTGAGTAGCATGCTATTCTCATGTTTGAAATCGTGGTCAGAATATGCATAGAGAGAAGAGTGTGTTACAATGGAATTACGTAAAATTTACGCTCGCTTAACTCAGGTTGGAATTCCCCTCTTGGTGAATAAAGTATTTGTGATTCCATCATAATTCAGCTCAAATGCTAAAAAGTGCCTAAGAGGTTGTGTTCTTGTTTCAACAACAGGCCTACAACACTGTGTAGCCTACTGTATGGGCCAGATTATGGTTCTTCTTCTTACACAATATTGCACCTTAACACTGGTTTGAGTTCTGCAGCTGCAGTATAGGATAGCAGCCACTGCCATCGCACAGCCAGTGCTACTGTACAATAATGTGCTCATTATGTTTGTGCTCATGTAACATGACAGGATTATATTTTCCTCTGCCCTTTATTGCATCAGGAAGAACAATTTAATTCCGACTGGGACTAAACACACTTAGTTAAATTAGCTCACCCACATTTTATGATAGTGGAGCATCTCACTGTGGAAATCCTATTAAGAATTCATCCATGTGCTCCTGTTCTTCTGCTGGATTCATTTTAGATGACTTGCTCTGATAGTCACTAGGTGACAATGCAGCAGCCAACGTGTAGAAAGATTATTATTCATATACATAAAAGAGGGATAAAATAAAGTGTTCCCAGATAGATGGATTAGTGGGAGAGAGCAAGAGAGAGGGTTGATTCTTTACAGAAGGCCAAGTCACACGTGCACAGACGGAGCCCTGCACTCAGAGAATTGACTTGGCATAAAATAAATTTGATGCAGAAATTAGTTAATAATGTTTCAACTCTGGCAAGCCATGGAATGAATGATGTGATGTTAGTAGAGAGTAATGGGCATATACATAGTTTATGGGAGGGAAAGTAGCTGGTTTCTGGGGGTCGTTAGCAGTGGTGTAGTGGAGGGTGTACGCAGGTATATCCCGTATATATGCCTTACTAGCTCTGACTTAGATAGGTACTTTATTGAAGAACATTTTCCGTACTATGGCTGTGAAATGTGGTTGTCCCACCTTGCTATCTTTAGATGAATGCACTAACTGTAAATCGCTCTGGATTAAAAGTATCTGCTAAATTAGTAGAATGTCAAATGTATACCCACTTATTTTTCAGTGGGCATTGCGTATACTCACTTCTATTTCTGCCCAAAAACGCATTTTGATAAAAAAAACAAGTTTACATTGAAGCGGAAAGTGGTTTCATTTCAAGTTGATGTGTACTGTTAGCTACCTAATGTTAGCTGGCTGGCTAGCTAACGTTACGTGTATGATCTTATTATTCGTATCTCTAGTTATAGCCTAAAGTTAGCTAGTTAACATTGAACCTGGTTGGCTAGCTACCTGCAGATTCATGCAGGGTAATAACATCATGCTTTGGGATTATGGTTGGGAGCTGTTCTCTCATGTAACGGTTTTCTTTAGGTGAAGTCGAGGCGGACCAAAATGCAGCGTGGTTGTTATTCATTGTACTTTAATAAAGAAACTGTAGCAGCGCCGGACAGGCGGGAGACTCCGGCAGCAGCGCCGGACAGGCGGGAGACTCCGGCAGTGCTGGAGAGGAGGAAGGCTCCGGCAGCGCTGGACAGGCGGGAGCCCCTGTAAGGATGAGCCGGAGAGACAGCCTGGTGCTGGGGGCTGCCACCGGAGGGCTGGTGCGTGGAGGTGGTGACGGATAGACCGGACCGTGTAGGCGCACTGGAGCTCTTGAGCACCGAGCCTGCCCTACCTTACCCGGTTGAATGGTCCCGGTCGCCCTGCCAGTGCGGCAAGGTGGAATAGCCTGCACTGGGCTATGCAGGCGAACTGGGGACACCGTGCGCAAGGCTGGTGCCATGTAACCCGGCCCAAGGAGACGCACTGGAGACCAGATGCGTAGAGCCGGCTTCATGGCACTTGGCTCGATGCCCACTCTAGCCCAGCCGATACGCGGAGCTGGAATGTACCGCACCGGGCTATGCACCCGCACTGGAGACAACGTGCGCTTCACAGGATAACACGGTGCCTGCCCGGTCTCTCCAGACCCCCGGTAAGCACAGGAAGTTGGCGCAGGTCTCCTACCTGGCTTCACCACACTTCCTGTGTGCCCTCCCCCCAATACATTTTTGGGGCTGACTCTCGGGCTTCCATCCACGCCGCCGTGCTTCCTCCTCATACCAGCGTCTCTCTGCTTTCACCGCCTCCAGTCTTTGGGGCAGCGATATTCTCCAGGCTGAGGCCAGGGTCCTTCTCCGTCCAATTCGTCCTCCCATGTCCATTCCTCTCGCTGCTCCTGCTGCCGTTTCTCCTGCTGCACCTTGGGGCGGCGACACTCCCCTGGCTTTGACCAGGGTCCTCTCCCGTCGAGGATTTCTTCCCATGTCCAGAAGTCTTTATTTTGCTGCTCCTGCTGCTGCCCGTCACCACGCCGCTTGGTCCTGTTGTGGTGGGTGATTCTGTAACGGTTTTCTTTAGGTGAAGTAGAGGCGGACCAAAATGCAGCGTGGTTGTTATTCATTGTACTTTAATAAAGAAACTGTACACGAATAAACTAACAAAACAACAAACGTGCGAAAACCCAAAACAGTCCTATCTGGTGCAAAACACAGAGACAGGAACAATCACCCACAAACACACAGTGAAACCCAGGCTACCTAAATATGGTTCCCAATCAGAGACAATGACTAACACCTGCCTCTGATTGAGAACCATATCAGGCCAGACATAGAAATAGACAAACAAGACATCCAACATATAATGCCCACTCAGATCACACCCTGACCAACCAAAACATAGAAACATACAAAGCAAACTATGGTCAGGGTGTGACATCTCAATTGTGTCTGGAAGTAGCTAGCAAGTTAGCTTGGATGCTTAACTCCTTTAAAAAATATATATACGGTTGAAGTTTACATACACTTAGGTTGGAGTCAATAAAACTTGTTTTTCAACCACTCCACAAAATTCTTGTTAACTTCTTATGGATAGGGGCAGTATTCGGAAGTTTGGATGAATGAGGTGCCCAAAATAAACTGCTTGTTACTCCCAGAAGCTAGGATAAACATATAATTTAGAAAACGCTCTAAAGTTTCCAAAACTGTTAAAATAAGGTGTGTGAGTATAAATTAACTGATATAGCAGGCGAAAACCAGAGGAGAATCCAGCCGGGAATTTATCTTTTGGGGCTCACCAAAAGCTAGAGCTAGAATTTGTATTTTTTCTAAGTGGCTCCCATTTTGGATGTAGTGTTTGTAGCGCACTCCGGTGAGGGCGCGCACTTCATTATTTATCTCCGATAATGAACATACTATTCTCAGTCTTAAATTTGATTGTTTATTTACATATTAGGGTACCTGAGGATTGATTAGAAATGTTGTTTGACTTGTTTGGACAAAGTTTATTGGTAACTTTCGGGACTCATTTGTCTGCATTTTGAACGAGGGAAACCGGTGGATGACTGAGTCAAGCATGCCAACTAAACTGACTTTTTTGGGATATAAAGAAGGACTTTATTGAACAAAAGGACCATTTGTTATGTAGCTGGGACCCTTGTGATTACAACCAGAGGAAGATCTTCAAAGGTAAGTGATTTGTCACCAAGATTGTCACCAAGATGGCATAGTAGTGAGACGTCTTTTGTCCTCGTCTTGTCGTGTCCCGTATATATATATATATATTCCATAAACTCAACTTCAAAACACTCTTCTGCAACCCACCTCACCAATTTATAAAAAAAACAGAAGCTAACCAGAAGCTAACCAGAAGCTAACCAGAAGCTAGCCAGAAGCTAGCCTGAAGCCAACCAGAAGGTTGTTAGCTTATTTACTGGCTAATCGTTAGTATTCAGCTAACCACAGTTTGTGGTCATCAGCTATCCTTTAGCTCGAAAATCTATCGCCAGTTTTGTACGGCGCGGCTCGGACTGGAACATACTGGCCCTATTTTTCTCTCCATGTCCCCGGATTTCAACCGCAAGCTCTAGACATTTATACCTGGATCTCGCAGCTAGCTAGCTGCTATCCGTGTGACTATCGGCTTACGTCAATCCCGGTGCAAACATCAATTATTCCGGAGCTAGCCAGCTGAAGAGTTCCATCAGCCACTCCTGGGCTACAATACCTATCCAGACCCGTTTTACTGCCAACGTGCAGCCCCACGGGTCCTTCACAACTGGACTACCAATGTTATCTGCCCGAGGGAGTTATCCAGCTGGCTCCTCCGTCGCGACGTTACCTGAACGCCCATCTGCGGTCCGCTAATCGTTAGCTGTCTTATCGGTTGCTATCTGAATAGATCTATCGGACAATTTTTTTTTTTTATTCGGCCTCTATAACTATATCTATTTTTTTGCGAATTGGATTGTTCCCCTCTACCACACGGAACCCCACTAATCCTACCGACGGAAACGCACAAGGTGGCTAAAAACAGACCTCCATCCTATGCTAGCTTGCTACCGATGGCCCGGCTAGCTGTCTGAATCGCCGTGACCCCAAGCAACCTCACTACTCACTGGACCCTTTTGATCACTCGACTAAGCATGCCTCTCCTTAATGTCAATATGCCTTGTCCATTGCTGTTCTGGTTAGTGTTTATTGGCTTATTTCACTGTAGAGCCTCTAGTCCTGCTCACTATACCTTATCCAACCTATTTGTTCCAACACCCACACATGCGATGACATCTCCTGGTTTCAATGATGTTTCTAGAGACAATATCTCTCTCATCATCACTCAATACCTAGGTTTACCTCCACTGTATTCACATCCTACCATACCTTTGTCTGTACATTATACCTTGAAGCTATTTTATCGCCCCCAGAAACCTCCTTTTACTCTCTGTTCCAGACATTCTAGACGACCAATTCTCATTGCTTTTAGCCGTACCCTTATCCTACTCCTCCTCTTTTCCTATGGTGATGTAGAGGTGAATCCAGGCCCTGCAGTGCCTAGCTCCACTCCTATTCCCCGGGTGCTCTCTTTTGATGACTTCTGTAACCGTAATAGCCTTGGTTTCATGCATGTTAACATTAGAAGCCTCCCTAAGTTTGCTTTATTCACTGCTTTAGCACACTCTGCCAACCCGGATGTTCTAGCTGTGTCTGAATCCTGGCTTAGGAAGACCACCAAAAATTCAGAAATTTTCATCCCTAACTGCAACATTTTCAGACAAGACAGAACTGCCAAAGGGGGCGGTGTTGCAATCTACTACAAAGATAGCCTGCAGAGTTCTGTCCTACTATCCAGGTCTGTACCCAAACAATTTGAACTTCTACTTTTAAAAATCCACCTCTCTAAAAATGTTGCCGCCTGCTATAGACCACCTTCTGCCTCCAGCTGTGCTCTGGACACCATATGTGAACTGATTGCCCCCCATCTATCTTCAGAGCTCGTGCTGCTAGGTGACCTAAACTGGAACATGCTTAACACACCAGCCATCCTACAATCTAAACTTGATGCCCTCAATCTCACACAAATTATCAATGAACCTACCAGGTACCTCCCCAAAGCCGTAAACACGGACACCCTCATAGATATCATCCTAACTAACTTGCCCTCCAACTTGCCCTCTAAATACACCTCTGCTGTCTTCAACCAAGATCTCAGCGATCACTGCCTCATTGCCTGCATCAAAAGACCTCCACTCATCACTGTCAAACGCTCCCTGAAACACTTCAGCGAACAGGCCTTTCTAATCGACCTGGCCGGGGTATCCTGGAAGAATATTGATCTCATCCCGTCAGTAGAAGATGCCTGTTTTTTTTTTAAATGCCTTCCTAACCATCTTAAATAAGCATGCCCCATTCAAGAAATGTAGAACCAGGAACAGATATACAGTGGGGCAAAAAAGTATTTAGTCAGCCACCAATTGTGCATTTTCATCATAGGTACACTTCAACTATGACAGACAAAATGAAAAAAAAAATCCAGAAAATCACATTGTAGAATTTTTTATTAATTTATTTGAAAATAAGTATTATAATATATATAGTAATAAGTATATAGTACCCTCGACATGAACTGCGGACCCCGATCAGACACTGTATCCTCAACTATATCCTCAGGCACCCCGTAGTTCCGGAAGTCTGTAGGGCCGTAGGGAGACCGGGCAAAGGAAGGAGATGACAGCACTCAGAAAAACGATCCACAACGACCAGGATCGTGGTGTTACCCTGTGAAGGAGGAAGAAAAGGAAATCTACCAACAGGTGCGACCACGGCCGTTGTGGAATGGGTAAGGGTTGTAACTTACCTCTGGGCAGGTGCCTAGGAGCCTTACACTGGGCACACACTGAGCAGGAGGACACATAAACCCTCACATCCTTACCCAAAGTGGGCCACCAGTACTTCCCACCAAGACAGCGCACCATCCGACCGATCCCAGGATGACCAGAGGATGGTGACATGTGGGCCCAATAGATCAGCCGGATGTCGACAGCAGATGGAACGTACAGACGCCCAGCTGGACACTGGAGGGGACCGGGCTCTGCACGTGAAGCCCGCTCAATGTCCGCATCCAGCTCCCACACTACCGGCGCCACCAGGCTAGAGGCCGGGAGTATGGGAGTGAGATCCATGGTCCGCTCCTCTGTGTCATATAGCCGGGACAATGCGTCTTAATATTCTGGGAGCCTGGTCTGTAAGAAAGGGTAAACACAAAACGGGTCAAAAACATGGCCCACCTTGCCTGGCGAGGGTTCAGTCTCCTCGCCTCCCGGATGTACTCCAGATTGCGGTGGTCAGTCCAAATGAGAAATGGGTGTTTAGCCCCCTCAAGCAAATGTCTCCACGCCTTCAAGGCCTTGACGACAGCCGAGAGCTCCCGGTCCCTCACATCATAGTTTCGCCACGCCGGACTGAGCTTCTTCGAGAAGAAGGCACAGGGGCGGAGCTTCAGTGGCGTACCCGAGTGCTGACACAGCTCCTATCCGAGCCTTGGACGCGTCCACCTCTACTACGAACGCCAAAGAAGGATCCGGATGGGCCAACACGGGAGCCGAGGTAAACAGAGCCCTCAGGTAACTAAAAGCCCTGTCTGCCTCAGCTGACCACTGCAAGCGCACCGGCCTCCCTTCAGCAGTGAGGTAATGGGAGCTGCTACCTGACCAAAACCCCAGATAAATCTCCGGTTGTAGTTGGCAAACCCTAGGAATCGTTGCACCTTCTTTACTGTGGTGGGAGTCGGCCAATTACACAAGGCTGAAATGCGGTCACTCTCCTCCTCCACCCCTGAGGTGGAAATGCGATACCCTAGGAAGGAGATAGACTGTTCTCAGCATTGATGTACAGGTTATGCTCCAACAGGCGACCAAGCACCCTGCGCACCAGGGACACATTCTCGGCGCGTGTAGCAGAGTATCTCAACATGTCATCAAAATGTCATCAACACCACCACACCCTGCCAGTACAGTTCCCTGGAAATGTCAAATACAAAGGCTTAGAAGACTGATGGCGCATTCATCAACCCATACGGTATGACGAGGTACTCATAGTGCCCTGAGGTGGTACTAAAAGCCGCATGCACCAGGTTGTAAGGGCTCCTGAGATCTAGTTTAGTGAAGAAGCGCCCCCGTGCATTGACTCTATTGCTAACACTCTATCAATTAAATTCCCAGCCGCGCCTGAATCGACGAGTGCCTTATGCTGGGAATGCGGGGAAAACTCAGGAAAAGTGACAAACACAAACAGTTGTGCAACAGAGGGTTAAATGCACAACATGTATTTGATGGGATTGAAACCAGGTGTGAAGTAAGACAAGACAAAACCAATGGAAAATGAAAAATGGATCAGCGATGGCTAGAAGGTCGGTGACGACGACCGCTGAACACCTCCCGAACAAGGAGAGGGACCAACTTCGGCGGAAGTTGTGACATGTATATATTATTAATCTTTTGAACAAAACAAATACTAAAACAGAAATATACAAACAAGAGTACATAAACCTAACAGACAGGGGTATTACATATCGAGATACATTGTCAAAAAGTTTTATGGTACATATTGATTTTTAGTTTTTACACCTACTGATTATTTCAAAATTGTATTTCAATTCTGTCTTCAACAATGTGAAGAGGGGTTTGTTCTCATCCCACTTCAATGTATGGATCTGCCATGAAAAATAAACAAATTAACAATGAAAGATAAATCAGGTACATATTATTTGGAAGACAATTAAACATAACATCAGAGTCTTTCAAATGAACATTAACAGTAGTTTCTTTTAAATAAAATCATCTAACTCACTCCAAATTCTTCTAACGTAAGAACAGTCCCAAAATAAAGAGTCTCTGGGTCACAACCACAAAATACACATTTCTTATCAATAGCTACAGTATTTTGAATCTGTGAAAAATAAAGGTCTTTACAGTGTCACACCCTGATCTGTTTCACCTGTGTTGTCCTTGTCTCCACCCCCCTCCAGGTGTCGCTCATTTTCCACAATTTCCCCTGTGCATTTATGCCTGTGTTTTCGGTTTGTCTGTTGCCAGTTCGTCTTGTCTCGTCAAGCCTACCAACGTGTTTTTCCCGTGCTCCTGTTTCTCTTTAGCCATTGTTTTCTAGTTTCTACGATTTTGACCACTCTGCCTGCCCTGACAATGAGTCTGGTCTGCCATTCTGTACCTGTCTGACACTGCCCTGGATTACTGACCTCTGCCTACCTGTTGTCTGCCTGCCCTGTTTTGTTAATAAACATCTGTGATTCGAACTGTCTCCATCTCTGTCTTATCCTGAGGTCTGATAGTACGAACTGGCCATTACTGACCCAGCAGACTCGGACCAGCTCCACAACTCTGTCTCTTCCCAATGAGTCATTGTTGGAAGGCATGAGGAGTTACTTCAAGGTCTTATTGAATGATTCCAGACCTTGGTGCAGCACAATGACTGTGCTTTCCATACATTGCTGGAGCAATTCTGAGGATTGTCTGTTAGGCAGCCCACCACTACAGTAACCCCCCAGACTGTCAGTTACTCCGCTACCAGCAGTGCTTCTCCCCAATCTACCTCGAGAACCCTGCTTACCTCCTCAGGAGTGCTACGCTGGAGATCCAGGATCCTGCAGGGCGTTTCTCTCCCTTTATAGCCCACTTTATTTCCATTGGATCACTCGAGGAAGTGTACTTGATAACGCTGATGTCTAGGAGGGCTCTTGCCTTGGCTATGGGGGTGTGGGAGCAACAATCCATCATTTTCCTCAGTCTGGAGGAATTCGTGGCGGAGGTACGTAAACTGTTTGATTCTCCGTTGTCCGGGACAGATGTGGCTCGTAAGCTGCTCCAAGTCCGCCAGGACTCCCGGACTGTGGCAGCCTACGCAGTGGTTTGACCAACATTCCTGCTGTGTTCCAGGCCCTGGTTAGCGACGTTCTCTTGCGACATGTAGAACCGGTTCGTGTTTGTCTACCTCAACCACATCCTCGTCTTTTTCTGCTCAGCTAAAAGAACATGTTCTCCACGTTTGTTCAGGTCCTCCAGTGTCTCCTGGAGCACCAGATTTTTGTCAACGCAAAGAAATGCGAGTTCCTTCGCTCCACAATCTCCTTCCTTGGATACATCATCGTTGCTGGTAATGTGCAGATTGATTCCAGAAAGGTGAGAGCGGTGGTGGATTGGCCACAACCCACATCCAGAGTGCAGCTGCAACGCTTCTTGGGATTTGCCTATGTCTATCGCTGCTTTTTCCGGGGTTACAGCACCCTGGCTTCCCCCCATTCAGCAGTCAAATATCCCAAGGTCCCGTTCACGTAGTCCCCAGCTGCTGACCGAGCATTCCTGGACCTTAAGCACTGCTTCACCACAGATCCCAAATTAATCCATCCGGACCCATCCCGTCAGTACGTGGTGGAGGTAGACGCTTCGAATGTCGGAGTGGGGGCCGTCCTGTCCTGGCGTTCTGCCCTGGATCTTATGCTGCATCCCTGTGCCTTCTTCTCCCATTGTTTTAATAGCACGGAGAGGAATTATCATGTGGGGAATCGAGAACTATTTACAGTGAAGATAGCATTGGAGGAGTGGAGGCACTGGTTAGAGGGGACGGAACATCCATTCATTGTGTGGACAGATCACAAGAACCTGGAATATCTCCACACCACCAAGCGTCTCAACTCCAGACAAGCTCGATGGGCCCTGCTGTTCACCCGGTTCTCCTACCGCCGGGGTCCAAGAATGTTAAGCCGGATGCACTTTCACGTCGCTATCGCCCGGCTGCTATACCCTCGGACCTCGAGATCATCCTTCCTACCTCGTGTCTTCCGGCTAAAATTGTCTGGGGAATAGAGAATCAGGTCCACGAGGGGTGGTGGGGGCTTGTCTGCCACCCTGGCTCCCGTTGAACCCTGGCCTTTGTGCGACAACGCTTTTGGTGGCCCACTATGATCCCTGACGTCTCCATGTTTGTCGCCGCCTGCACTGTCTTTGCTCAGATTAAGACTCCTCGGCAAGCTCCAGCTGGCCTCCTTCAACCTCCTCCTGTCACTCACCGTCCCTGGTCACATAATTACATCCCTGGTCTCCCTCTGTCTGATGGCAACACCACTATCCTCACTATGGTGGACAGATTTTCCAAAGCCGCCCATTTCATTCCCCTCCCCAAGCTACAGTCTGGCAGGGGGGCACCCCAGGTCATGGTGCAGCACGTCTTCTGGATCCAACCCCACCACCACTCACAAAACACCCTCCCCTGCTTAGCCACTGGTCTCTCGCCTTTTGAGTGTTCAATGGGTTATCAGACCCCTCTCTTCTCTGAGCAAGAGGAAGAGGCCAACTGTCTGCTCTTTTCAAGACCACCTCCAGGTATCGACGACAGGCGGACCACCACCGGACCGCGGCTCCCCGCAATCATCTCGGGCAGAGGGTATTGCTGTCCACTTGGGATCTGCTCCTCTGGGTGGTTCCATAAACCTCCTGTTTTATAGGCCCTTTCCCCATCTCAAAGATCCATAGCCCCTCTGCTGTTCGTCTTCTGTTGCCCCGCACCCTCTGTATACATCCCACTTTTATGCATCAAGGATTAATTAAACCTTTGTCTCACAGCCCTCTGTCTCCTCTTTCCCATTGTTCCTCAACTTTAGTGTATGATATACCGTTTTGTCCCTCTGAGGCTCTACTTTTATCTAATGTAAAAAACACAATTTCAAATAAGACCGATTTGGTCACATATGACTAGGATAATGCCTTTGCCTAGAAAATGATATTAAGTAGAGAATGCCAATAGTGTGCAAAGCTGTCATCAAGACCAAGGAGGGCTACTTTGAACAATACAAACTTTATTTTGATTTGTTTAACACTTTTTTGGTTACTACATGATTTCATACGTGTTATTTCATAGTGTTGATGTCTTCACTATTATTCTACAATGTAGAAAATAGTAAAAATCAAGAAAAACCCTGGAATGTGTAGGTGTGTCCAAACCTTTGACTGGTACTGTACATGGAGGCATATATGTTTACGTTGGTTGGAGTTAGTCAATTACTGTTAGTT
Source organism: Oncorhynchus keta (assembly GCF_023373465.1). NCBI lineage: Eukaryota > Metazoa > Chordata > Actinopteri > Salmoniformes > Salmonidae > Oncorhynchus > Oncorhynchus keta. The sequence continues at coordinate 69,724,152 of NC_068454.1, read as the reverse complement.
GAACATGTCCATAACCTTATAATCTTGAGTTGTCAGTGTATAGAGAGAGAGAGAAGAAAATATATGTAAGCCAAAGGACACATTGAAGGTTGGTTTCTCTCGCTACAACATAAAAACAAAACACAAAAATATAAACCCTGAAGCAATAGCAGTCCTGAAAATATTTGTCCTCTCAGTTACATTTATTGTGGAAAATGTATAATGCAGTTCCGTTCCCCAATATTTAAGTATATCATAAAGAATAAATATTCAGGCTAGGCTCTAGCTCCAGGCAGAACAGAACAGAACACAAATCTGAAGTCTTTGGGCTAGCCCACACTTAAAGGGGAGATAAAATACTTTCAAAAGACCCTTCATGGCTTCTGTGTTGCACATTTGGCCTCATTTGATTCTCTGTGACTCTTGCAGATGTTTCCCTCCAAACGTTTAATCCCTTTAATTAGCTCAAAGGAACAGCTAGACAGAGTGAAGTGGCTTCTGGGATGCCAGGCCGTGCGGTGGGTGTGTTCTGTTCTTTTCCTCAGCTCATGTTTAGGATATCAAGTTATATTGAAATCAACAGACAACATGACATTGAGAAAATGTTTTTTTTGCTGAAAAAAAATCATTTAAAAAAATCATAATTAATCAGCTTTTCTAAAGTATATGGAAATAATTTGCATTGTGACTTTCTCTCAGGATACATGGAGGTGCAGGGAAATCACTTTACTGGAATATCAGCAACCGTGAAATCAAAAACATGCAGACATGAGACTTTGAGACTACGCCTGCCTCAACTACACCCAACCTCTTCAAAGTCATTTGATCTATAATGTCAAACACTTTAATATGATTACCTTCAAGGAATTACAATAAAACAAGAAAAAATAGAAAAGATCCAAGATATAATCTATGCCCTGCACGTTCTGTTATTCCCCACACCATCCGGACATCTTGAGGTTTAATTGGGAATTTTATGTCACCTGCAGGTGATGCTGGGCATATTAGTCCCCCTCAGACACCTGTCATCACCAAGGTCATCCTCAATATGGCTGTATCATAACACACTGGCTGCCTAGAAGACAAAGAGGGCTGCATGATTTGCATACATAATACGGCAGAGTTCAGTCAAAAAGGAACATTTTATTCAGGAATGTATAATGGTTTGGCCTCTATTCTTTAATATACTGTTTAGAGGATTCAGGCGTGAAAACTGCAGGTTAAGTTATATTGGTAGTAAGGGAGTGGAAAGAGTAGGTTCTAGACTAGGTCTATTTCTGTTTTACTGCCCTTCACTGTAGTGCAAGTGATGAGTGGCAATGTGATTGTGAAGAATATTGATGAAGTACTCAACTTTGTATTTTTGAGATATGGATAGCCTTATATTACATCCGATAGCTAGCTCCAGGCATCTTAGAAATGGAGTTTGGGTACCTCTGGTTGCATTGGATGAAATACCATTTTAGGCGTTTGTTCCATTTTTTCCTGCCACTTACCTTCCTATTTTACGTTTCTGAGAGAAAGTCAGTACCCTTGACCTTTTTTCCCATTTCCTTGCCGCTTCATTATGGCAAAATGCCTTTGGATATTTCTCTGTGTATCGGAACTAATAGAATCTAACAGATTGTGTGTGAACCCAGAGGCTGTGGTAATGAGAGCACAAAGAGCCTGGACACAAAAGGTCCAAAACATGATAGAAAGGAGTAGACGCTCCCTCTGAAAATCTGCCTCAGACAAACCTCCAAAGGGCAATCACCCACTCTGCTCTGATCCCCCACAGCAACCCAAAGAGCACCCAGGGAGGAGTGGTGAGTTATGGCACCTAACCCATCCCCCCCAGAGCCCCTCACTACCCCTAACCCACCCCCACAGCTCCTAGCCTCATTCACAAACACACAGCGTACAGTGGAGCCCAACCCTCCTGATCCCCCAACCTCAGAGACCACTATCTGTGATAGGGTTGGGATCACATGGTGTGCCAGGTTAAACTATTTAGATTAAACAACACTATATGTGATTAAGGCACAATGACTTTGTGTTACTCTGTAAGCTCTGTCTATTTCCAGTAACCTGCCATTCGGTTTAGAACAGTATGATTAGAAACACATTAGTAACAGTCACCCGTTTACCGATGGAGAGATACTGACCATGTCCTTCACCTGTAAACACACACACGCATAAACACGCACACACACAGTCTTCTATAACGAATCTTGTGTTATACCTATTTTCCCTAATCCCCGAACCTAACCTTAACCCCAAAACCTAACCCTAAAACAAACCCTTGTTCTTAACCCTAACCCTAAACCTCATAACCTAATTCTAACTGTAACACTAATTCTAACTTTAACCCTTGTTTACTATTCTTGTAGTTAAATACGCCCATACACACACACACACACACACACACACACACACACACACACACACACACACACACACACACACACACACACACACACACACACACACACACACACACACACACACACACACACACACACACACACACACACACTTATTCTGTATTCAGTATTGGTATGATTGCAGTATGAACAGTTTGATCTGTAAACTCAGACACACCACCACTCTATTATACTCTGCTGTGAGCTGCACATAAAACTTCAATAACTACAAATAATACTGCCCAAACAGTTTTTAATGTCATTCTAACACTGGGTTGGAGGTCAAAGAACATCTGTCCTTCTGTTCTAACAGATTAGTATTTATGGATGAAAACTTTAGGGAGGAAAAGCACACTCGTGGATTGAAAAAAGACTGATAAAGAGATCTGTACTGGAGAGATTGTGGCCTCTCTCTCACACAATCTTGTTTACACACACACACACACACACACACACACCCACACACACCTGCTCCTGCCAGTGCCAGGGAGAGGATGGTCCTCCAGGGCCGTCATGAAGTGATAACTGTGGGCCATATTGGTGGAGGTGGTGATTAAAATTACATCAGTTCCATGGTAACCACGGGCCGCATCACTCCCTCAAGCCAAATCACAGCCCCAACACCAGCTGTATCTCACGCCAGACAGTTTAGAGAGAGAGAGAGAGAGAGAGAGAGAGAGAGAGAGAGAGAGAGGGGGAGAAAGAGAGAGAGAGAGAGAGAGAGAGAGAGAGAGAGAGAGGAGGAACTGTATGCCTCCGAGGTAACACTAATGTTGCTGTGACACATGAAATAATTTGAGAAAAAATGCAAAGTTGCTAAACGTTACAGTCAGATTAATATCAATGCTATTCTGAAATGGAGAACAACTACTGTGTTACTGTTGACAAGAACTGTGAGAACAATGTTTAATACAAAGGTTCACCAGATGTGGTGCTCACAAGCTATGTACAGTAAGCAGACAGTCAGTCCAATTCAGTGTAATGCCTGGACCACCTCTGTAAAACATTTTCACGTGCTGCATTATTTATATTCTCCTTTGACGTGATTGGACTTGATCCTTGTGTTTTTCTACCATCAAATGAATAAGTCCTCTATTGCGTGTCAATATAGTCTATTAGTGAATGTCTAGTGTATGTGCCATTTCAGCTCATGACATGAATCCACTTAGACTAGAACTACAGTAGCTATGCAATATCATTAGAATTAATGCAGTCATTAAATATGTAAAAGCACTTTAGTATTAACGATAATATGAAATGATGGTTGAATGGCTGACTAGTTCTGAAGTATAAAATTAAATGAAATATAAATGACAGCTATCAATCTGTGAATTAATTAATAGCAAGTTGAAACTCAGCATGTGGGATATGTGTTTGTGTGCGTGTGTGTGCATGCGTGCGTGTATGTGTGCGTGCGTGCGTGTGTGTGTGCATGCATGTGTGTTTGTGTGTTCATGCGTGTGTGTGTGTGTGTGAGAGAAAGGTATGCTTTTACAGTTTTTCCAACCGCTTACACACGTTTTCAAAACGGTCTCCTTTTTTCAAAACTCTACATACAATTCCCAAAACTGCACACACAAAATGCAAAATCTCCTTCAAAATGTAACACTGCATTCAAAATGCCATAAACACATGTCAGAATGAAGCATTTGCATCAAATGGCAAACACTGCTTTCATTAAAGTACATTTTTGGTTCTAAATCTAAAGCTCTTTGGTCTTTCATAGGCTTACATCTACATTTCATTACAATGTTCTACAGTGAAAGTAATCTGCTGTGAGGGGTAACAAGTACACTGTAAACACCAATGCAATGTAGAAACAGAAAATATTTATTAGGCCAAACATTACTGTTGTATACAGTAGCATACAACAAAACCATAAACATATGTAAACCAGAAGTATATTACAGTATTTAGAACACAGTAAAGAAGACAATTGTGTGTGTGGGGTTCGGGGGGGGGGCAGTCCAGGAATTGGTACTTCCCACATCTCCTAGCATGGCGTATCCAACCTTGGACAGAGGCAACCTCTCTGTCCCCACATGGAGGGAAGTATCTCCTAGCATGGCGTATCCAACCTTGGACAGAGGCAACCTCTCTGTCCCCACATGGAGGGAAGTATCTCCTAGCATGGCGTATCCAACCTTGGACAGAGGCAACCTCTCTGTCTCCACATGCGTCCTCCATTACCTGGAGAAGCGGCATGTGGGCATAGGGTTGGTGATCATACACTTTCCAGCACCAGGCTGAGAAGAATCCTCCTATGGGATTTAGAAAAGGTGAATATGGGGTAGGTACAAAACTACAAATTGTGGATGGATGGCAAATCAGTTTTTGACCAGAACAGCCCGGTGAAAACTAACATTGTCCCATAAAACCACAAATCTAGCAGGCTCCTGATCTGGATCAGGGACAAGCATTGTGTAAATTGCATCCAGAAAAGTGAGCATATGGCCGGTGTTGTACGGACATTGTGATGGAGGACTCTGTTTTGAGTGATGGCAGCACACATAGTTATTTTACCCCCACGCTGTCCAGGGACATTGGTAATTGCCCTCTCTCCTATTACATTTCTTCCGCGGTGCCTGGTTTTGGTGAGGTTGAAGCCAACCTCATAGACATAAATTAATTAATGGTGAATTACATGGGCATCCAGCTCCAATACTCTCTGTAACAGACAAAATAATATACAGATGAGTAAATATGGTATGTCTGAAGTACTGGAAGTAGTGTTGCATACATACCTCTACAAAGTCATGTCACATATTCTTGACCGTCAGAGTTTCTCTTGGCACATTGTAAAGTTGTTTCATCGTCACTCGGTGCCGTTGGAGGATGCGTTGTATGGTGGACAGGCTTACAGCATTGATGTTGTTAAATATGGTGTCATTATTCAAGATATGCTCTCTTATCTTTTGAATCCTAATTGCATTGTTGACCAAAACCATATTTATAATTGCAGTCTCTTGTACATCTGTAAACAAGTGTCCTCGTCCTCCATGATGTCTTTGCCTTTCCACTCTGTACAGAATTCAAACACAGTATGTGTTCAGCATAGGAACTGTAAACAATGTACAACAAAATGTAGTACAGCATGATAACCAACCTCATTCATTCAATGCAGTGCAGTAAATGGATGGCTTAGAGTTACAAATGTTTATGCAATACTATGCAGTCAAACGTATTTTACAGTACATTACTGAAATGCTAAAATAGTCATTAGATAGTTGCATACCTGTTCTCATTTCTGAAGGTTCGAATTATGGACGCCACTGTAAATCGACTCAAGTTGGGCTGGACTCTCAGTCCAGCCTCTCTCATGGTCAAACCGTGGTTGATCACATGATCAACACGTTTTGCCCTAATCTCATCAGAGATGGCTCTCCTTCCTTCTCTTCTTTGCCCTCGTCTCTTCTTCCTCTTCCTCTCCCTACTACCCCTCATGCTCTCTGTCCATTGTTGGCATCCATTGTTCAAAACAGGTAATCTGACCTTTGACCTATTTATAGGCCTATACTACAGTAAAGCAGTGATTGGTTAGTGATCAGTTAAGTTATTAGTGTTTGCACATGTGAGGAGTGTGTGTGTGACCTGGTGAATAAGTGTAGCATTTTGATTGGTTGTTTTTTGAAAAGGAAAGTCACTTCCTGTTCGATTTTTGTGTTTTAGGTAGAGAATTGTGTGTAGTGTTTTGAAAAAAGTGTTTTATGCAATAGAGAACTGAGTAAAAGGCTGAGAAATAGCTATGATTTTGGATATTTGGTGTGTAGTTTTGCACTTTGAGTGGGAGGTTTCAAAAATCGTGTGACATGAAAAGATTTTGTGTGTAAGCAGTTGGAAAAAACTGTAATGCAATCATTCACTTCATATGGCACACTGTGGAATTTCACCCAGTAGATATGGGAGTTTATCAACATTGGGTTTGTTTTCGAATTCTTTGTGGATCTGTGTAATCTGAGGGAAATATGTTTCTCTCATATGGTCATACATTGGGCAGGAGGTTAGGAAGTGCAGCTCAGTTTCCACCTCATTTTGTGGGCAGTGTGCACATAGCCTGTCTTCTCTTGAGAGCCATGTCTGCCTACGGCGGCCTTTCTAAATAGCAAGGCTATGCTCACTGAGTCTGTACATAGTCAAAGCTTTCCTTAATTTTGGGTCAGTCACAGTGGTCAGGTATTCTGCCGCTGTGTACTCTCTGTGTAGGGCCATCTCCACCTCTATCTCTACCTCTCTCTCTACCTCTCTCTATATATCTATCTCTGTCTCTACCTCTCTATCTATCTCTGTCTCTATCTCTACCTCTCTCTCTATCTCTGTCTCTATCTCCACCTCTATCTCTACCTCTCTCTCTATCTCTATCAATTCAATTCAATTCAATTCAATTCAAGGGCTTTATTGGCATGGGAAACATGTGTTAACATTGCCAAAGCAAGTGAGGTAGACAACATACAAAGTGAATATATAAAGTGAAAAACAACAAAAATTAACAGTAAACATTACACATACAGAAGTTTCAAAACAGTAAAGACATTACAAATGTCATATTATATATATATATATATATACAGTGTTTTAACAATGTACAAATGGTTAAAGGACACAAGATAAAATAAATAAGCATAAATATGGGTTGTATTTACAATGGTGTTTGTTCTTCACTGGTTGCCCTTTTCTCGTGGCAACAGGTCACAAATCTTGCTGCTGTGATGGCACACTGTGGAATTTCACCCAGTAGATATGGGAGTTTATCAAAATTGGATTTGTTTTCGAATTCTTTGTGGATCTGTGTAATCTGAGGGAAATATGTCTCTCTCATATGGTCATACATTGGGCAGGAGGTTAGGAAGTGCATCTCAGTTTCCACCTCATTTTGTGGGCAGTGAGCACATAGCCTGTCTTCTCTTGAGAGCCATGTCTGCCTACGGCTGCCTTTCTCAATAGCAAGGCTATGCTCACTGAGTCTGTACATAGTCAAAGCTTTCCTTAATTTTGGGTCAGTCACAGTGGTCAGGTATTCTGCCGCTGTGTACTCTCTGTGTAGAGCCAAATAGCATTGTAGTTTGCTCTGTTTTTTTGTTAAATCTTTCCAATGTGTCAAGTAATTATCTTTTTGTTTTCTCATGATTTGGTTGGGTGTAATTGTGCTGCTGTCCTGGGGCTCTGTAGGGTGTGTTTGTGTTTGTGAACAGAGCCCCAGGACCAGCTTGCTTAGGGGACTCTTCTCCAGGTTCATCTCTCTGTAGGTGATGGCTTTGTTATGGAAGGTTTGGGAATCGCTTCCTTTTAGGTGGTTATAGAATTTAACGGCTCTTTTCTGGATTTTGATAATCTCTCTCTATCTCTGTCTCTATCTCTACGTCTCTCTCTATCTCTGTCTCTATCTCTACCTCTCTCTCTATCTCCGTCTCTATCTCTACCTCTCTCTCTATCTCCGTCTCTATCTCTACCTCTCTCTCTATCTCCGTCTCTATCTCAACCCCTCTCTTACTATAGGGACATCCATTAATTTACCTGTCAACAGCTGTACATTAAATCTAGAATTATTAGTTGTTACATCAATTTTTAGAATTAAAAATTCATTTTAAATGTCGTACCCTATGTAAATTATAAGCTTGTTTTACTCCAATGTTTGTAAACAATGTAAATGTAAACACACACTGTATAGCCTCAATACCTAACTATAATTTTGATATCATGGGCGGTCAGTCCTTGCATCCATGGCTCTGTCTATGAATTTCATAGCAGTTCTATTTATCCAGGCCCTGTTTTGCTTTGTAATTGTTTCAATGAAGGATTCTAGCTTTAAGCCAGTTAGTGAGTGATCCACATGTTAATGTGATGGTGATTTAGAGCTTTTATTTCAGTGTTCCTGGTTTACTGTGGAGGAGAGACAGAGGATCTATCTATCCTCAGGGGAAATGATGTGCCTGATATTGATACTGTGAGACTCATTGATCTCTCTGTCCGTGTGCAGTCCTCAGTGTGGCTTTATCCTCCCCTGAAGACCACAGAGACAGGAAAGAGAAACCAGCTCAGAGCCTGACCACAAGACAGACACATTACTTCATTTTACAGCCCCACCTCCACCTGGGTTCAAATACTATGGGTTCAAATACTATTTGAAACTATTTGGATACCTTTGGCCTGCCTGAAAGGCCAGGGTTTGCAGAATGCAGGATGTAGAAAGACCGAATGGAAAGATGTTCACCATAACAGTTTGAAGTCCAGAGCTGTTGTTTTGAGGTATGATGGAAGGTAAGATGGATGAAAGTCAGAGAAATGTCAATTAAAAGGTCAAAACCTTTCAGTGATCTGAGCGGATGGACTACTGTCCGATCTGAACCTTTCAAAGAGCATTTCCATTATGGTTTGGCTGATGTTTCTTCTGTCCTCCTAATAGGACAACAGCAAACAAGGGAACAGAGAGAAGATTGCCAGTTAGAAACAAAACACCGGAACACTAGTTTACAACCAATTACAATTAATCCCACTAAAACACTACTAACACTTAGCAGAACATACACAATAGTAATTGTGTATTACTGTAAACTGTGGGTATGTGATAGAGTTTAACATGAACATTTACTGTGCACTTGTGTGTATGTCCGTATAGGCTTGGTGTCTGAGTGGAGTTAGATTCAGAGAATTGGTCCAGTGTTGTGGTACTCCTCAGTAGTCCAGTATGACCCAGGGGAGTGTCTCTCTCCACTGGAGGAGTGAAAGAAGAGCTTCTCATGTTAACTCACACCATTAGATGCTGTGACAGCCTTTATAAATCTTTTATTTGGGTCTTTGGGAGCTTCTCTCTGATACCTAAGACAAATTGACTTTGGGCTAAAGTGAGATAGTATCAGAGACTTTTAACTGCAGTTGGTTGGCAAATAATCCTTAGCAACCCTCCCCTTAGCAACCCCTCCCCTTAGCCACCTCCCCAACAGAGCCAGTCACACGCACACAGAGAGGAGGCTAATAGATTTACCTCTCTCTCTCTCTCTCTCTCTCTCTCTCTCTCTCTCTCTCTCTCTCTCTCTCTCTCTCTCTCTCTCTCTCTCTCTCTCTCTCTCTAATATCCAGAAAAGTGTACACTCTCAGACCATTAGAAACTAAATTCTCTGGTCTGATGAAACCAAGATTGAACTCTTTGCCTGAATTCCAAGCGTCACGTCTGGAGGAAACCTGGCACCATCTCTACGGTGAAGCATGGTGGTGGCAATATCAGGCTGTGGGAATGATTTTCAGAGGCATAAACTGGGAGACTAGTCAGGATCGAGGGAAAGATGAACAGAGCAATGTACAGAGAAATCCCTGATGAAGACCTGCTCCAGAGCACTCAGGACCTCAGATTAGGGAGAAGGTTCATTTTCTCCCCAGTCTAAATACTTGTGTAAATGTAAAATTTCAGTTATTTTTTTATTTGCTAAAATTTCTAAAACCTGTTTTTGCTTTGTTATTATCAGGTATTGTGTGTAGATTGATGAGGAGAACAATTATATTTAATCCATTTAAAAATAAGGCTGTAAAGTAAAAACATGTGGAAAACGTCAAAGGGGTGTGAATACTTTCCAGATGCACTGTACCATATGTTGTTTTTAGTTATATCTGTACACATATTTATGTACTCAGTGCATGTGCCAAACATATTTGTCATTGGAAGAGTCTTTATCTGAATAGTAACAACTGACTCAAACACAACAATGAATCTAAACTAATGAAATCAAATAGATGATATTGTTCCCACAGAAGTCCTGTCGCAATCTTGTTCAGGATGCAACATAATGCTGTCATAAACAAGGGCTGACAATCTGTCATGCTAGTTTATGTCAAATTATGCACTAGCATTGTCGTGTTGTCTTCTGTAGAGCAATGGAATCAATTATTGAACTGATTTACGTGCCTGGTTGTCCGCCCATGAACTATTGATAACTTATTTGAATCAATCACAAAAACAGAGCTAAAACTACATGTAACTGGCTTTTTTTAAATGTAATTTCTTCATAGCTTTCTCTGCTTCTTTGTGGATCCTGCTTTACTTGTCTCTTCCTGTTGAGTTCCATTGCATGGTGATAAAATGACGAGGGGATCAAACACAAGAGGAGGAATATACACTTTTATTAAAATATATTATCATTTCTCTGAGAGACTTCTCTTCTTTCACTCTACTCCCTCTGCATATGTATATCCATCAAGTCTATTTCATTTATGTTAGTGTGAAACACTTTGGATGAGGCTGGGACTAGAGATCTTCAAAGCAGTGAGTGTGTGTGTGTGTGTGTGTGTGTGTGTGTGTGTGTGTGTGTGTGTGTGTGTGTGTGTGTGTGTGTGTGTGTGTGTGTGTGTGTGTGTGTGTGTGTGTGTGTGTGTGTGTGTGTGTGTGTGTGTGTGTGAGCTAAGGTGGAGACCTTCTCTTTACCTCAGCAGCAGCCCACACCTGCATGCCGATAGACCCTCAGTAGGCTTATATCTCAAGCTCTTCAGCATGTGAATCCCGTCACTGAGAGAGGACTCCATCAGATGTGTATAATAGGCGATCCTTATCACGTTAATAGCTTCCCAGTATCTACACCAGGAACACACCTCTAAATGAATCCAGTTAGAATGGGAGGAGGACAGAAGATGCTGTTGGTGGGACGAGGAGATGGAGAGTAGGGATGATTGGAGTGAGGGACAATAATGGAAAAGAGGAGAAATGAGAGATGAGTGTGGGTTGAGTGAGGAGGTGGGCTGAAGGAGTGGACAGAGAGAGTGGTGAAGAAGGGGAGGAGGATGTAGGAAGATGATTGCAGGAAAAGGGATGAAGGTGGAGGTGGGAAGAAAGAGTAAAGTGGGTGAAGTGGAGGGTATTTAATTTTAATTTTACCTTTATTTAACCAGGCAAGTCAGTTAAGAACAAATTCTTATTTTCAATGACGGCCTAGGAACAGTGGGTAGGGGGCAGGGGCAGAACGACAGATTTGTACCTTGTCGGCTCGGGGGTTTGAACTTGCAACCTTCCGGTTACTAGTCTAGCGCTCTAACCACTAGGCTACCCTGTGTTGTAGTGGACCACATTCATACAGGGAGTTGTTTTGGATCTGTACTCCAGCACTTTGGCTTTGAAATTATTCAATAAAGTGCAGACTGTCAGCTTTTATTATCATCCATATCAGGTGAACTGTGTAGACATTTAAAAAAAAAACATTTTTGTACATAGTCCCTCCATTTTAGGGGACAAAAAGTATTGGGACAAATGTATGTATGTGTATTAAAGTATGTGTATTAAAGCAGTAAAACGTTCACCTGGTATGGATGATAATACCCTCAAACGAAGGTCTCAACTTTAACCTCATAGTCATTTTATCATTTCAAATCCAATTGCCGGAGCGCAGATCCAAAACAACTCCCTGTATGAATGTGGTCCCCTACAACACAACACAACACTTTGAGTCACCAGTCTAAATCCCAAAGCTGAGGAGTGGCAGAAGCATACCTTCAGTAATACTAACACCACTTCAGTAATACCACCTGATACTGCTCTGTCTTTGATTACCCAAGATGGCGTGGTAATGGGAGGAGAGCAGTTGGAATGAGTATAGGACACACTCAAACACATGGAGATGGTTGGCAAGAGGGACAGAGAGAGCGAGAGAGAGAGAAAAGAGAGAGAGATTAACCTGGAGAAGAGTCCCATAAGCAAACTGGTCCTGGCGCTCTGTTCACAAACACAAACAAACCCCACAGAGCTCCAGGACAGCAACACAAGTAGACCAAACCAAATTTAAAAAATGAAAATTACTTGAGACATCGGAAATAATTAACAGAAAAACTGAGCAAACTAGAATGTTAATTGACCCTAAACAGAGTACACAAGGCAGAATATCTGGCAGAATATCTGACCACTGTGACTGACCTAAACTTAAGGAAAGCTGTGGCTATGTACAGACTCTGTGAGTATAGCCTTGCTATTGAGACAGGCCTCAACCTGGCTCTCAAGAGAAGACAGGCTACGTGCACACTGCCCACCAAATGAGGTGGAAACTGAGCTGCACTTCCTGACCTCCTCCCAAATGTATACCCATATTAGAGACACATATTTACCTCAGATTACACAGAACTACAAAGAAATTTGAAAACAAATCCAATTTTGCTAAACTCCCATATCTATTGGGCTAAAAACCTGTGTGCATCACAGCAGCAAGATTTGTGACCTGTTGACACAAGAAAATGGCAACCAGTGGAGAACAAACACCATTGTAAATACAACCCATATTTATGTTAATTTACTTTCCCTGTCACAAATCTCGCCAAAGATGGTGCCTCTTCCTGTTCGGGCGGCGCTCGGCGGTCGTCGTCGCCGGCCAATTAGCTGCCATCGATTCCCTTTCCGTTTGTTTCTGTTTATTGGGTTTAATTGGGTACACCTGTTTTGAGTTAGTGTTTGTTTGTAGGCTATTTAAGGGCACTAGGCCCGCTGGGTAGTTGTGCGGGCTTGTTCTCTGTTATTTGGTTTTGGTGTATTAGTGTGAGCTATATTTTTCCGGACAGTTTTAGTCCTGTGTATTTTTGGATGGGTTGTTTCATGCGCCCTTGTGTTTTGCATGTCCGTGTCTCCACTGTCTTTGGAATAAAATATTCACGTACGGAATTACCTGCTCTCTGCGCCTGACTCCTCCACTCATTCATAGAAGTCGTAACAGAAGCCCACACCATTGAATGGAGTCAGCAGGAGCAGCGACCACCTGTCCCAACAACCTGCTAGCTGCCCGCGGGCGTTCAGAAGGGGTCCTGTCAATTCCACCTTCCAGCCCTCCCGCTCCAACTCTGATGGAGTTGGGAGGAGCTGCATCTAGGGAGACCGGAGGAGGAGGCTCCTCCTGCGCCTATTGTGGACGGAGAGGACACACTTCGGACTGGTGCTGGAGGAGTCCCTCTGGGAGTCGAGCTGGCCTGCGGAACACTTCTCGGCCACCCTAAGTGAGTAAGCACCAAACTCACCCAGAGCTCCCTGTTGGTCACGTGTTTTTGTTAATTTTTTGCCTGCATTTTTCCCCTCTCTTCAGCATAAGGCGCTAGTCGATTCAGGCGCAGCTGGGAGTTTTATGGATCGCGGACTTAGTGCAGATAGACCCACCTGTCCCCGGGCACTCCTTAGATAGCCAACCGTTAGGGTCAGGGCTGGTCAGGGAGGCCACGATTGCGCTGGACATGGTAACGCAGGGGGATCATAGGGAGAAGATCAGTTTCTACCTTATTGATTCACCTGGGTTTCCAGTGGTGTTGGGGGTTCCCTGGCTGGCTATTCACAATCCCCTCATTTCCTGGAAACAGGGGGCTCTTCAGGGGTGGTCAGACGAGTGTTCGGGTAGGTGTATAGGAGTTTCCATCGGTGCCACGACGGTGGAGAGTCCAGACCAGGTTTCCACCGTGCGCATTCCCCCAGAATATGCCGATTTGGCTATCGCTTTGAGTAAGAAGAAAGCGACCAAATTACGACCCCATCGACGGTGGGATTGCGTGATAAACCTCCAGGAGCTGCACTTCCCCGGAGTCACATGTACCCACTGTCACAGGAGGAGACATTGGCTATGGAGACATATGTCACGGAAGCTCTGAGACAGTGGTACATTTGGCCCTCCATGTCACCCGTCTCCTCAAGTTTCTTTTTTGTGAGGAAAAAGGAGGGAGGTCTGCATCCGTGCATTGATTATCGAGGTCTCAATTCGATCACAGTGGGTTTTAGTTACCCAGTACCTCTCATCGCTTCGGCGGTGGAATCATTCCACGGAGCGTGTTTCTTCACAAAACTGGACCTCAGGAGCGCGTATAATTTGGTGCGTTTTCGGGGAGGAGACGAGTGGAAAACAGCGTTTAGTACCACATCAGGCCACTATGAGTACCTCGTCATGCCGTGTGGGTTGAAAAATGCTCCAGCAGTCTTCCAATCCTTTGTAGATGAGATTCTCAGGGACTTGCACGGGCAGGGTGTGGTAGTCAATATTGATGACATCTTGATTTATTCTGCCACGAGAGCCGTGCATGTCTCCCTGGTGCGCAAGGTTCTTGGGCGACTGCTGGAGCATGACCTGTACGTCAAGGCTGAGAAATGTGTGTTCTCCAAACAAGCCGTTTCCTTCCTGGGTTATCGATTTCCAGCTCGGGGTGGTGATGGAGTGTGACCGCGTTAACGCCGTGCGTAATTGGCCAACTCCGACCACGGTAAAGGAGGTGCAACGGTTTTTAGGGTTTGTCAATTACCACCGGAGGTTTATCCGGGGTTTTGGCCAAGTAGCGGCGCCCATTACCTCACTGCTGAAGGGGGGGCCGGTGCGTCTGTGGTGGTCGGCAGAGGCTGATGGAGCCTTCAACTGTAGGCGCAGTTCACTGAAGCTCCCGTGTTGGCGCATCCGGATCCTTCTTTAGCATTCATAGTGGAGGTGGATGCGTCCAAGGCTGGGGTTGGAGCTGTGCTGTCTCAACGCTCGGGCACGCCACCGAAGCTCCGTCCCTGTGCTTTCTTTTCTAAGAAGCTGGGTCCGGCGGAGCGGAACTATGATGTGGGGGACCGGGAGTTACTAGCTATGGTAAAGGCCCTGAAGGTGTGGAGACACTGGCTAGAGGGGGCTAAACACCTCATCTGGACTGACCACCGCAATCTGGAGTATATTCGAGCAGCGAGGAGACTGAATCCGCGTCAGGCTAGGTGGGCCATGTTCTTTATACGCTTTAGATTTACGATCTCTTATAGACCAGGTTCCCTTAACAATAAGGCCAACGCGCTGTCCCGTCTCTATGACACCGAGGACCGGTCCATCGAACCCACTCCCATCCTTCCAGCCTCTCGGCTGGTGGCCCCGGTGGTATGGGAGTGGTGTCTACACTGTCTTTGGAATAAAATAAAACGTATGGAATTACCTGCTCTCTGCGCTTGACTCCTCCACTCAAGTCTTAACATTCCCTTTCGTACTTTAACTATTTGCACAGTTACAACACTGTATATAGACATAATATGACATTTGAAATGTCTCTTTTCCTTTGGAACATGTGTGAGTGTAATGTTTACTGTTCATTTTATATTGTTTATTTCACTTTGGTTTATTATCTATTTCACTTGCTTTGGCAATGTTAACACGTTTCCCATGCCAATAAAGCCCCCTAAATTGAGAGAGAGAGAGAGAGAGAGAGAGAGAGAGAGAGAGAGAGAGAGAGAGAGAGAGAGAGAGAGAGAGAGAGAGAGAGAGAGAGAGAGAGAGAGAGAGACTCACAGAGGCTGACTAATATTTCAGCACAGACACAAAGAGACAAGAAGATGACTGCTGTATTTATTTCTACCAGTAGCTAGTATTCAATGTACTGTCATTCAGTCCCATAAGTAAATGTTTCCAAATTCATGTTATGCTTGCATTTTCACTTCGTGGATGTTTGTTGTAGAGAGAGAAGTAGCAAGGGAGTTCTACTACTTTCAAAGGTTGAACCAACAGTCAGTGGTGGTTGAGGCTGAGGCCACGTGTGTGTGTTTGTGTGTGTGTGTGTGATGAGTTGTAGATAGTCCTCTTCAGAGCAGTGGCGTTGTTTGCGTATGCTCCCCCTGTATCACGGCACAATGTTCATGTATTATTCAGTGGGCATAGTTCACACTGCTCTCTGAATAGCACATATAGGTCAATGGCTCTCGGAGCAACATTTGCATTTCACACAGAGCCAAACACAGACACAGACACACAGACACACAGACAGACAGATGAGAATATAACATTCTTGAAGGCTAAATAGGAGCTGAAACAGGGGGATTGAAATGAAGGCAGGGGCTCAACAACACTCTCACAGGAGGGAAGTTGTTTATCATTAATCAATCTACCAGACTCACACACCAACAAAAATACATACATATTTGCACACACAAACACACATACCAATACGCAGACACACAGACATACACACACACACACACACACACACACACACACACACACACACACACACACACACACACACACACACACACACACACACACACACACACACACACACACACACACACACATAACCATATTATAATTCACAGATTCTTGTTTTGTTTCAACATTTAACAAAGTGATGATGTTCATGAGATACCCAATGCCATATAATAATAATAATAATAACAATATTAAACCGCAGGCGGCCTCCCGAGTGGCGCAGCGGTCTAAGAAACTGCATCGCAGTGCAAGAGGCATACACTACAGACCCGGGTTTGATCCCAGGCTGTGTTTCGAAGCCGGCCGCGACCAGGAGGCCCAGCGTCGTTGGGGTTAAGGGAGGGTTTGGCAGGCCGGGATGTCCTTGTGCCATCGCGATCTACTGACTCCTTGTGGCGGTCTGGGAGAATGCATGCTGACTCGGTTGCCAGTTGTGCAGTGTTTCTTCCGACACATTGGTGTGGCTGGCTTCAGGGTTAAGCGAGCAGTGCGGTTTGGCAGGGTCGTGTTTCTGTTGATGCATGGCTCTCGACCTTCACTTCTCCCCAGTCCGTACAAGAGTTGCAGCGATGGGACAAGACTGTAACTATCAATCGGGGAGAAGAAATTAAATATAAAGCAGCATTGCCGGGGTTCAGGCTGTAAGAATCAGCGTTTTTTTTTTTTCATATCCAAGGGCCGGTTGTCCAAAATTCACAGGTTTTCAGTTGTTTCAGTATTTTCAGTAATTGCTTTTACAGAAACATATTTTTGCCTCTGTCATAGTCATGTCAGTCTGAGCTTGGCGGGTAGCCCAACTCTTGAGAGTGTGTTTGCACGTTTGCCCAAGTGAGAAAAAAAATAATTTGCTTTGATTCTACAAAATAGTGTCCATACAGTGTGTGGAGGCCTTATCAATGTGTGGCATGTTATGATTCACCTGAAAACACCATCCACAATAGTCAGTCACCCAATCAGATGAACACGTGAAAAATACAAGAGAGAAGTAGGCTAGACAATGTCAGCAGAATCCTTCCCAGTCTATTATCCAATACATTTAGTGTCAGTCTATAACATGTTCTTGAGTGTGCCAGCTGTGTGTGTACATTGTGAGTGCATTCCTACCAAGGTAGTAGATGCTGGCAGGTTTGCAACATAGTGCCTCTTTGTAAAACATTAGCTAGGTTTCCATAATGTCGCAATATCTACCATCCCCCAGGAGTGGTACCGGGTGTACTGCTCAACATGACTGTTATCACCTGACTGATGTTCCAGCAGGGCTGGACGAAAAGCCTGCACACCCAGTAACAGTCCAGATACTGGAATGAGCAAGCACACAGTAGCCTAACAGTGCTGTTATTCTTCTTTCTGGGAGGTTAAAAGCCTTGTTGAAGGGTACAACAGCAGGAGATCAACAGTGGCAACTTGCGCCAAACTGTACAGCACAATTTCCTGTTACTTTTTTAGTCAATGGCATTACAGATCATTTTTTCATTTTCATTCTTTAGTGAGTTGAGCTTTCCGACAATAAAAAAATCAGTCCTACTAATCAGTCCTAAAAAACAGCTGATTTCAATGCCTGTGTTGTCTGAGTGTCACGAATATTACCGAAGGTGACTCCCCTACTTGTTCGGGTGGCGCTCGGCCGTCGTCGTCGCCGGTCTACTAGCTATCACCGATCCGTTGTTCTGTGCTCCTTTGGTTTTGTCTGATTGGTAGCACCTGTTTCTTGTTTGGTTGTTAGGGTAGGGTTATATATAGTTTGTTCAGCCCGCTTCTGTTTCGTGCGGGCTTGTTCGTCTGTTCTTTGTTTGAGTGTATTTTGTTTGTATTTTGGGTTTCACGCTGTCCGTTTATATTTCTGTTAATTTGTTTTCCTACTTTTGTTCATGTTATTTATCCGGGACATTAAAGCGTGTTTTTTTTTACCACATCTTTTGCTCTCTGTGCCTGACTGCACACCTCCTCACTCATCTGCCGTAACACTGAGTGACTTTCCTAAAAGCATCATCCACAATAGCAGATTACAATCCAAATTCAATCAGATGAACACATGAAAAAGACAAAAGACAATTACGTTAGCCAATGTCCACTAAATATTTACCAGTATATTATCCAATATCAAACTGATAACATTAGCCTAGATTGTTACATTGAGTGTTAGTTAGGGTTGGGTGTTTGTGTGGCTAATGTCAAGCCCTGTGTGGTAGGAATAGGCTAGTTACCCGGAATGTCACTAGGGTGATTCTGTGAACCTCCTTTCTCCATTCTTATCTGACCAACTTTGATTGAAATCTTCACTTTAAACACAAACACGTTAATCTGGCACAACTATCACATGCTTAAACACGCTTTCCTCACGGATGACCAGGCAAACGTCTGGTTTTCCATTGTCAGATATAAACTTTCATCCCTCAACATATTGCACAGGCGTCAACACTGTTTTTAAAATGACAGTGTTGGAAAAACTCTTGAAACCCCTGAGTGGAATTTGATCACCAAATTATCTATAGCATACAATTTACAAACAGAAATTGGTTGAACCGACAAATGCCAGACATGATTACCATATTACACTGTATATAGATTACACTGTATATAGATTACACTGTATATAGATTACACTGTATATAGATTACACTGTATATAGATTTTTCTATTGTGTTTTTGTTCTATTGTGTTAATTGACTGTACGTTTCTTTATTCCATGTTATTCCATGTGTATCTCCGTGTTTGTAGCTGCTTTCCTCTTCCTCTTCTGAGGAGGAGTAGCAAGTATCGGACCAATACGCAGAGTGGTAAGTGTCCATGGTACTTTAATAATAACTGAACACGACTCAATACAAAAATAACAAAGTGAATGGAAACGAAAACCGAAACAGTCCCGAATGGTGACACAAACAACAAAACAGGAAACAATCACCCACCCCACACAGATGGGAAAAGGCTGCCTAAGTGTGATTCTCAATCAGAGACAACGAACGACACCTGCCTCTGATTGAGAACCATACCAGGACAAACACAAAACCACAACATAGAAAAAAGAACAGACTACCCACCCAACTCACGTCCTGACCATAGTAAAACAAAGACATAACAAAAAGAGCTAAGGTCAGAACGTGACAGTGTTGTTGTTTTTGTCACACTGCTTTGCTTTAGGTCGCAGTTGTAAATGAGAACTTGTTTTAACTACCTGGTTAAATAAAGGTTAAATAGGTTAAAAATGTTCAATAAAAATAAAGGTTCAATAAAAATGATATTGAAGCATCATACCATTCACAATGAGCTGAAATAATTCCCATGGATCCAATAACACTCTCTCTTGTGCTATAGAAACCTCCTGCTTCTCATATTAATGACCCTGTATAACTCAGTTTAACTGCATCCTTTTATGTCACCCTGTAGCAGAAATATCTAAATCAGGACAAGTTAACACAGTTAATACCCTACCAGCTATTTTATTTAGGTACAAATATTGCCATGTTTTGACCATTATAAAATCACCCAAGGAATCAACAATTTTCTCTCTTTCTTTCTCCTGAGCTCTCTATCCCTTCCTACTTTCACCCCACTTGCTTTCAAATGACCCAGTATATCTAAAACCTTTTATGTCTCGCAGTCTACAGCAATGAGTTGCAACACTGCAAACCTTTATAGCACCTGTTGATTTAATGAATTAGCCCTGTCCTATTTTCAAATCAATTCCAATGTGTGTGTGTGTATGTGCGTACATGCATGCGTGTGTGTGTGTGTGTGTGTGTTTGTTTCTGTGTGTGTGTGTGTTTCTGTGTGTCTGTATGTCTATGTGCCTGCAGCTGTATTTTGGGCTATTTTTATTGACTACTTTAAATGTCTTCTTCTCCAGAACCGCTGGACAGATCAGAACCACATTTGTCATACAGTTGAAGTCGGAAGTTTACATACACCTTAGCCAACTACATTTAAACTCAGTTTTTCACAATTCCTGACATTTAATCCGAGTAAACATTCCCTGTCTTAGGTCAGTTAGGATCACCACTTTATTTTAAGAATGTGTAATGTCAGAATAATAGTAGAGAGAATAATTTATTTAAGCTTTTATTTCTTTCATCACATTCCCAGTGGGTCAGAAGTTTACATACACTCAATTAGTATTTGGTAGCATTGCCTTTAAATTGCTTAACTTGAGTCAAACGTTTCGGGTTGCCTTCCACAAGCTTCCCACAATAAGTTGAGTGAATTTTGGCCCATTCCTCCTGACAGAGCTGGTGTAACTGAGTCAGGTTTGTAGGGCTACTTGCTCGCACACACTTTTTCAGTTCTGCCCGCACATTTTCTTTAGGATTGAGGTCAGGGCTTTGTGATGGCCACTCCAATACCTTGACTTTGTTGTCCTTAACACGGAACCCAAACCGGCTGCGCATGTGCACCATCGTGCGCTAACGTGCATACATTTATTTTGTCCCCCTACACTAAACGCGATATCGACACGCAGGTTAAAATGTCAAAACAAACTCTGAACCAATGACATTGGTCAGGTCAAAAAGCATTAAACGTGTATGACAATTTAGCTAGTTAGCTTGCACTTGCTAGCTAATTTGTCCTATTTAGCTCACTTGCTGTTGCTAGCTAATTTGTCCTATTTAGCTAGCTTGCTATTGCGAGCTCATTTGTCCTGGGATATGAACATTGAGTTGTTATTTTACCTGAACTGCACAAGGTCCTCTAAATCAAATCAAATCAAATTTATTTATCATCTCCCCTTCCAGGCTACATCAGCTGATATCTCAAAGTGCTGTACAGAAACCCAGCCTAAAACCCCAAACAGCAAACAATGAGGAGATGGCAGGTGTAAAACCAATGCACGGTGGCTAGGAAAAACTCCCTAGAAAGGCCAAAACCTAGGAAGAAACTCGTAGAGAGGAACCGGGCTACATTTATCTTGGGTGGCCAGATCCTCTGGTCTGGCTGTGCCGGGTAGAGATTATAACAGAACATGACCAAGATGTTCAAATGTTCATAAATACCAGCATGGTCGAATAATCTATTTTGTGAAGGCAGAACAGTTGAAACTGGATACAAATCAAATCAAATCAAATCAAATGGAATGGGGACATCAAGGATATCCATCATGTCAGGTAAACCCAGCCTAAAACCCCAAACAGCAAACAATGCAGGGCTAAAAGCAGGTCCTCCGAGAAAGGCCAAAACCTAAAGAAACCTAGAGAGGAACCGCATATGTGGGGTGGCCAGTCCTCTTTTGGCTGTGCCGGGTGGAGATTATAACAGAACGTGACCAAGATGTTCAAATGTTCATAAATGACCAGCATGGTTGAATAATAGTAAGGCAGAACAGTTGAAACTGGAGCAGCAGCAGTCAGGTGGACTGGGGACAGCAAGGAGCCATCATGTCAGGTAGTCCTGGGGCACGGTCCTAGGGCTCAGGTCCTCCGAGAGAGAGAAAGAAAGAGAGAATTAGAGAGAGCATATGTGGGGTGGCCAGTCCTCTTCTGGCTGTGCCGGGTGGAGATTATAACAGAACGTGGCCAAGATGTTCAAATGTTCATAAATGACCAGCATGGTTGAATAATAGTAAGGCAGAACAGTTGAAACTGGAGCAGGAGCATGGCCAGGTGGACTGGGGACAGCAAGGAGTCCTCATGTCAGGTAGTCCTGGGACATGGTCCTAGGGCCCAGGCCAGTTGAAACTGGAGCAGCAGCATGGCCAGGTGGACTGGGGACAGCAAGGAGTCATCATGTCAGGTAGTCCTGGGGCATGGTCCTAGGGCTCAGGTCCTCCGAGAGAGAGAAAGAAAGAGAGAAGGAGAGAATGCACACTTAGATTCACACAGGACACCGAATAGGACAGGAGAAGTACTCCAGATATAACAAACTGACCCTAGCCCCCGACACATAAACTACTGCAGCATAAATACTGGAGGCTGAGACAGGAGGGGTCAGGAGACACTGTGGCCCCATCCGAGGACACCCCGGACAGGGCCAAACAGGAAGGATATAACCCCACCCACTTTGCCAAAGCACAGCCCCCACACCACTAGAGGGATATCTTCAACCACCAACTTACCATCCTGAGACAAGGCCGAGTATAGCCCACAAAGATCTCCGCCACGGAACAACCCAAGGGGGGCAACCCAGACAGGCCGACCACAACAGTGAATCAACCCACCCAGGTGACGCACCCCCAGGGACGGCACGAGAGAGCCCCAGCAAGCCAGTGACTCAGCCCCGTAACAGGGTTAGAGGCAGAGAATCCCAGTGGAAAGAGGGGAACCGGCCAGGCAGAGACAGCAAGGGCGGTCCGTTGCTCCAGAGCCTTTCCGTTCACCTTCCCACTCCTGGGCCAGACTACACTCAATCATATGACCCACTGAAGAGATGAGTCTTCAGTAAAGACTTAAAGGTTGAGACCGAGTTTGCGTCTCTGACATGGGTAGGCAGACCGTTCCATAAAAATGGAGCTCTATAGGAGAAAGCCCTGCCTCCAGCTGTTTGCTTAGAAATTCTAGGGACAATTAGGAGGCCTGCGTCTTGTGACCGTAGCGTACGTGTAGGTATGTACGGCAGGACCAAATCAGAGAGGTAGGTAGGAGCAAGCCCATGTAATGCTTTGTAGGTTAGCAGTAAAACCTTGAAATCAGCCCTTGCTTTGACAGGAAGCCAGTGTAGAGAGGCTAGCACTGGATTAATATGATCAAATTTTTGGTTCTAGTCAGGATTCTAGCAGCCGTATTTAGCACTAACTGAAGTTTATTTAGTGCTTTATCCGGGTAGCCGGAAAATAGAGCATTGCAGTAGTCTAACCTAGAAGTGACAAAAGCATGGATTAATTTTTCTGCATCATTTTTGGACAGAAAGTTTCTGATTTTTGCAATGTTACGTAGATGGAAAAAAGCTGTCCTCGAAATGGTCTTGATATGTTCTTCAAAAGAGAGATCAGGGTCCAGAGTAACGCCGAGGTCCTTCACAGTTTTATTTGAGACGACTGTACAACCATTAAGATTAATTGTCAGATTCAACAGAAGATCTCTTTGTTTCTTGGGACCTAGAACAAGCATCTCTGTTTTGTCCGTGCTTCACGGTTGGGATGGTGTTCTTCGGCTTGCAAGCCTCCCCCTTTTTCCTCCAAGTATAAGGATGGTCATTATGGCCAAACAGTTCTATTTTTGTTTCATCAGACCAGAGGACATTTCTCCAAAAAGTATGATCTTTGTCCCCATGTGCCGTTGCAAACTGTAGTCTGGCTTTTTTATGGAGGTTTTAGAGCAGTGGCTTCTTCCTTGCTGAGCGGCCTTTTGGGTTATGTCGATATAGGACTTGTTTTACTGTGTATATAGATACTTTTGTACCTGTCTCCTCCAGCATCTTCACAGGGTCCTTTCTGGGATTGATTTGCACTTTTCACACCAAAGTACGTTCATCTCTCGGTGACAGAAAGCGTCTCCTTCCTGAGTGGTACGATGGCTGTGTGGTCCCATGGTGTTTATACTTGCGTACTTTTGTTTGTACAGATGAATGCGGTACCTTCAGGCATTTGGAAATTGATCCCAAGGATGAACCAGACTTGTGGAGGTCTACAATTTTTTTTTCTGAGGTTTGGCACGCAAAGAGGCACTGAGTTTGAAGGTAGGCCTTGAAATACATCCACAGGTACAATTTTCCGTGCTGTTTAAAGGCGCAGTCAACTTTAGTGTATGTAAACTTCTGACCCACTGGAATTGTGATACAGTGAATTATAAGTGAAATAATCTGTCTGTAAACAATTGTTGGAAAACTTACTTGTGTCATGTACAAAGTAGATGTCCTAAGCACCTTGCCAAAACTATAGTTTTGTTAACAAGAAATTTGTGGAGTGGTTGAAAAATGAGATTTAATGACTCTAACCTAAGTGTATGTAAACTTCCGACTTCAACTGTATGTGAATGCACATGTTCAAATGCACTATTTTCCAAAACTCTTACTGAAACAATTTGGCCGCTATGAGCCAATGAGCTTTTTGAATGTTTTTTTGCTATCGAACAGCCCTGCAGTGTGGCCAAACCACATCTTACAGGTTGGATAGACTCATCACTCTCAAACAGAGTCAAACAGATCAAGAGTTAAAATGATGATAAAAGATGATAAAAGCTTGATGATTAGTTGATTATTTGAGTCAGCTGTGTCGTGCTAGGGCAAAAAAACAAAATGTGCACCACTAGGGGTCCCCAGCACCGAGTTTGGGAAACACTGCCTTATACTGTAGGTTTATATAGTCATGTCTAACAATACAAATCATTGTTTCTAATCTATTTTTGGGTTAATTATTTATGTTGACTGTAAATACCTTTTATGCATACTTATGGTGTTACAGCGATTATGTTTTTGTTTGTTAGCTCCGTTGCTCTTTATCACACAGTACAGTCTGACCCATAGCACAGACCAGAGCCCACAGACCAGAGCCCACAGACCAGAGCCCAGAGCCCACAGACCAGAGCCCAGAGCCCACAGACCACAGACCAGAGCCCACAGACCACAGACCAGAGCCCACAGACCAGAGCCCAGAGCCCACAGACCAGAGCCCAGAGCCCACAGACCAGAGCCCACAGACCAGAGCCCACAGACCAGAGCCCACAGACCAGAGCCCAGAGCCCACAGACCAGAGCCCACAGACCAGAGCCCAGAGCCCACAGACCAGAGCCCACAGACCAGAGCCCAGAGCCCACAGACCAGAGCCCACAGACCAGAGCCCAGAGCCCACAGACCAGAGCCCACAGACCAGAGCCCAGAGCCCACAGACCAGAGCCCACAGACCAGAGCCCAGAGCCCAGCTGAAAATCCATCTATTCTTATTGAAGTTCCAATACATCTGCCTCTCTCTGTCCCACCACACAGGGGACTGATGGAGACAAAAGAACCAGCCAAAAGCAAGAGAGAGGTGAATTGATTAGCAGGGCTGTTTATGAGATTTTCATTAAGCGCCTGGATTTTGAAGATTGGATTTGTGTCCAATAAGCAGAATGTAGCTGGCAGTAATGTGTCTGGCTTTCTTTTTAAAGCAACTCACTGGTATTGACCTGGAGCGAAACACTTCAGCCCCAGCGTTTCTCCTCTGTGTAATCCTCCCCTATTATAGACCTACCCCTCACACACATGCACGTATGCACACATGCAGACACACACGCAGCACACATGCAGACACATACACACACACAAATCCCTCCTCACAGGATCTGCTGTCTATTCTTCTTCGATGTAGACACTCAATACCTTTCAGTCAGAACTCTAATAGAGTTCACGGCACAGACACCTCTCCTCACCTCTAATGAAAAGAAATACAACACATTAGAAATACCAATATGTAATGTCTATGGCAACATCTAGCCACTTAACACACTAATAGAGTTAGGAGGAAAACGTATCTTTGCCAACTTAAATGTTTTCTATTTTCCACCATAGAAGTGAGGGTGAATACAGACCATGTGTTGTGTGGGACGTGTGGTGAGGTTAAGAGTACTATTCTAAATCAGAACACTGTGGAATGATGAAACACCATGCCACACGGCTACTTTACTGACTGTCTGACTGACTGTCTGACTGACTGACTGTCTGCTAGACCTCCATCATCTACGTCAAACGCACCCGAATAGGGAAGATCTCAACTTAGAATGTCAGACGAAGGGGTCTGTTTTTTTTTTTTTACTGAAGTTGGATAATTTGTTATATGTTTTGGGGGGAATATTTGTCGATTTGTTTTCTGATGTCTAATGTCGAAGAAAGTGATTTGTTGTGTTTTTTTCTAAAGTTTGTTCTGCTTAAAATATACAGTATGTGTTATCGTGGGCGGCACCGTGTGGTGAAGGTCAGAGTGCGTAAGAGACTCGCTACTCCAGGAATACGAGGGAGGGGAAACCGTGACAACAACATCACATGTCCCTCATTTGCAAACACGTGAGGAGATCATGCAGTGAGAGGAGTTGGAGTACTGTTATCAGGGGAGAGAGGAGAGTTTTATTGGTTTGGCCACAGGCTTCTCACTTACTCCCCCCACACACAGACACACACACAGAGCCCCTCAGGCGTAGGGTACCATGGCTCCCTATCGACCCCACTGTAAACACACACCATGGTCACAAGCAGGGGCAGACGATTCACAATCTATGCAACATACACCAATCTGTAATACCATGTGTGCATACCAAACACATTATTACAGTTAACAATAACTTCTAAGTAGCACATACATATTCAAAACCTAAGATCTGTAAAAATGTATTTCATTTTTTTCAGTTTGTTAAACATAGACAAACATAGTGGAGGCTGTTTTTGAAGGCTGGTGAAAATGTGTTACACAACCTGGCGAGGGGAAGGGAAGTGGTGTTGCACTGAATCAAATCTCTTTCAATAGACCAAAGGCAACAGGGAACTAATGTGTGTCTTTCTGTTTAACGGGCCAGCAGAGCTAACAGAGGAATCCTGGATGGTGTTCAGGGTAAAAACACTTAGTCTGCTGGACATCCTCAATTATTCAAGTAAAGTCTTGATTGAATAACAGTGAGTTCCTTTCAAAAGTCAGATTTCTTCAAAAGACAACTCCAAATCAATAAGGAGAGAACCTTTTGACCAATGTGAAAGCATTAACATGTTTATTGATCTACAGGCACACAGATGCGCACACAGACGTTCACGCACACAGACGTGCACACACACATACGCACGCACACACACAGATGTGCACACACACACTCACATGCATGCACACACACATTCTGTACGTGCACACACGCACACACACACACACACGCATGCACGCACACACACAGATGCGCACACGCACGCACGCATACACACAAAGATACTGTGCATACACACACATGCACCTATGCACGAATGCACACAAACACACAACCCATTCTTCTGAAACCTTTGTCTCAGCACGGTGCACCTCCATTAAGACTAATGATACCCGGACCAGCTACGATCTGTAACCTCCACAGCCCAGTGCCTGCAATTAATATTTATGACACTCTACAGGAGTTAATAAGCATTAAATATCTAAAGTGTGTGACTGGAAAGTATTACCCATCAGCTGAGGCCATTACCATCTGAATGCGACTGCTGCATTCTTCAGAATGTTCCCAATCTCGTTCAACTTGTTGCTCCATCTGAAATAAATATGAATGGTTAATAAACACAGCCTCTTTGGTGATGAATACACATTGGCCTTAGAACAATACTGTTTCCTCTGAGATGAAATGATTCTCAGAGAATACACACAGGGAGCACCATGACACCCTATACTAACTTACACATGCAGTTGAAGTCCGAGGTTTACATACACCTTTGCCAAATACATTTAAACTCAGTTTTTCACAATTCCTGACATTTAATCTCAATAAAAATTCCCGGACATAGGTAAGTTAGGATCACCACTTCATTTTAAGAATGTGAAATGTCAGAATAATAGTAGAGAGAATGATTTATTTCAGCTTTTTTTCATCACATTCCCAGTGGGTCATAAGGTTACATACACTCAATTAGTATTTGGTAGCATTGCCTTTAAATTGTTTAACTTGGGTCAAACGTTTTGGGTAGCCTTCCACAAGCTTTCCACAATAAGTTGGGTGAATTTTGGCCCGTTCCTCCTGACAGAGCTGGTGTAACTGAGTCAGGTTTGTAGGCCTCCTTGCTCGCACACGCTTTTTCAGTTCTGCCCACACATTTTCTATAGGATTGAGGTCAGGGCTTTGTGATGGCCACTCCAATACCTTGACTTTGTTGTCCTTAAGCCCTTTTGCCACAACTTTAGAAGTATGCTTGAGGTTATTGTCCATTTGGAAGACCCATTTGAGACCAAGCTTTCACTTCCTGACTGATGTCTTGAGATGTTGCTTCAATATATCCATATAATTTTCCACCCTCATGATGCCATCTATTTTGTGAAGAGCACCAGGCCCTCCTGCGGCAAAGCACCCCCACAACATGATGCTGCCACCCCCGTCCTTCACGGTTGGGATGGTGTTCTTTTGATTGCAATCCTCCCCCTTTTTCCTCCAAACACAACAATGGTCATTATGGCCAAACAGTTCTATTTTTGTTTCATCAGACGAGGACATTCCTCCAAAAAGTACGACCTTTGTCCCCATGTGCAGTTGCACACTGTAGTCTGGCTTTTTTTTATGGCGGTTTTGGAGCAGTGGCTTCTTCGTTGCTTAGCGGCCTTTCAGGTTTTTCATTTTTTCATTTTTTATTCATCTTTATTTAACCAGGTAGTCTGGTTGAGGACAAGTTCTCATTTTCAACGATAAAACATCTGGCCAAGATAAAGCACAGCAGATTGACACTTACAACAACACAGAGTTACACATGGAATAGACGAACATACAGTCAATAATACAGTAGAAAAAGCAGCAGGTGATGTCGATATAGGACTCATTTTACTGTGGATATAGATACTTTTGTACCTGTTTCCTCCAGCATCTTCACAAGGTCCTTTGCAGTTGTGGGATTGATTTGCACTTTTCACAACAAAGTACCTCCATCTCTAGGAGACAGAACGCATCTCCTTTCTGAGCGATGGCTGTGTGGTCCCATGGAATTTAAACTTTTTTTTTTTTTTTTAACTATTGTTTGTACAGATGAACGTGGTACCTTCAGACATTTAAAATTGCTCCCAAGGATGAAGCAGACTTGTGGAGATCTACAATGTTTTTGTCTGAGGTCTTGGCTGATTTCTTTTGATTTTCCCATGATGTCAAGCAAAGAGGCACTGAGTTTGAAGGTAGGCCTTGAAATACATCCACAGGTACACCTCCAATTGACTCAAAATATGTCAATTAGCCTATCAGAAGCTTTTAAAGCCATGACATCATGTTATGGAATTTTCCAAGCTGTTTAAAGGCAGAGTCAACTTGGTGTATGTAAACTTCTGACCCACTGGAATTATGATACAATTGTTGGAAAAATGACTTGTGTCATGCGCAAAGTAGATGTCCTAATCAACTTGCCAAAACTATAGTTTGTTAACTTCATATGGCTGCAGGGGCAGTATTAAATAGCTTGGATGAAAAGGTGCCTATTGTAAACGTCCAGATCCTCAGTCTCAGTTGCTAATATATGCATATTATTATTAGTATTGAATAGAAAACACTCTAAAGTTTCCAAAACTGTCAAAATATTGTCTGTGAGTATAACAGAACTGCTATTGCAGGCGAAACCACGAGGAAAATGAAAACAGGAAGTGGCCTCTATTTTGAAAACTCAATGTTCCGTAGCCTCCCTTTGCTGGATTTAAAGGGATATGAACCAGATTCCTTTTCCTATCGCTTCCTCAAGGTGTCAACAGTCTTCAGACATAGTTTTTATTTTGAAAAATGAGCCAGAACGATAACATCGCGTCAAGTGGTCACATGTGTTTTGCTTGCGTAACAGAATTTGGACAGCCATTGTTTTCCCCTCTCCTGCTGTGAAAGACATTTGCGGTTGTTATATTATCGATTATATATTTTAAAACAACCTGAGGATTGATTATAAAAAACATTTGACATGTTTCTGTGGACATAATGGAAACTATTTGGAATTTTCGTCTGAGTTTTCTGTGGATTTCTGAACATAACGCGACAAACAAACTGAGGTATTTTGGATATAAAAATCATCTTTATGGAACAAACGGAACGTTTGTTGTGTAACTGGGACTCTCATGAGTGAAAACATCCGAAGATCATCAAAGGTAAAGGTGACCATCAAAGGTGATTTTCGTGACCGAGCTACCTGATGCTAAGTGTATCAGTGCATCGTGCGATCGGTAAACTTACACAAACGCTTGGATTGCTTTTCACTGTAAAGCATAATTTCAAAATCTGACACGACAGGTGGATTAACAAGAGGCTAAACTGTGTTTTCCTATATTGCACTTTTGATTTCATGAATATAAATATTTATAGTAATATTTATTGTATGTAGCGCTATGCTATTCAGAGGTTGTTGATGACACTTATCACGATAGGGGGATTGCAGCCATAACAAGATAACTTGTTTGGGATAGGGGGCAGCATTTTCACTTTTGGATGAATAGCGTGCCCAGAGTGAACTGCCTCCTACTCAGTCCCAGATGCTAATATATGCATATTACTTTTAGTATTGGATAGAAAACACTCTGAAGTTTCTAAAAACGGTTTGAATGATGTCTTTGAGTATAACAGAACTCATATGGCAGGCAAAAACCTGAGAAAAAATCCAAACAGGAAGTGGGAAATCTGAGGTTTGTGGTTTTTTAACTCACCACTATCGAATACACAGTAGGATATTGTTTATGTTGCACTTCCTAAGGCCTCCACTAGATGTCAACCATCTTTAGAAACTTGTTTGAGGATTCTACTGGGAAGTGGGGCCGGATGGGAGCTGTTTGACTAAGGGGTCTGCCTACAGCCTCGTTCTCAGTCTTGCGCTTTCACTTGAGAGGTAGCTCTCGTTCCATTGCTTTTCTACAACAATTGGATTCTTCAGTTGGAACATTAATCAACTTTTATGATAAAAACATCCTAAAGATTGATTCTATACTTAGTTTCACAAGATTATTCGACCTGTAATATAACTTTTTGAACGTTTCGTCCGAAAAGACTAGAACGCGCTTTTGGATTTGTCTACCAAACGCCCTAACAAAAGAAACTATTGGACAAAAATAGACATAAATGATGGACATTATCGAACAAAACAAACATTTATTGTGGAACTGCGATTCCTGGGAGTGCATTCTGATGAAGATCATCAAAGGTAAGTTAATATTTATAGTGCTATTTATGAATAATGTGGACAACCCAACATGGCAGATATTTCTCTGGCTGGTTTGGGCTCTGAGCGCCGTTCTCAGAATATGCTTTTTACGTAAAGTTCTTTTGAAATCTGACACAGCGGTTGCATTAAGGGGAAGTGTATCTATATTTCCATGTCTACCAATTGTATTTTCATCGACATTTATAATGAGTATTTCTGTAAAATGATGTGGCTCTCTGCCATATCACCGGATGTTTTTGGAAGTAGTGAACGTAACGCACCAATGTATTCTGAGATTTTTTAAATATAAATATGCACTTTATCAAACAAAACATATATGTATTGTGTAACATGAAGTCCTATGAGTGTCATCTGATGAAGATCATCAAAGGTTAGTGATTCATTTTATCTCTATTTGTGCTTTTTGTGACTCCCCTCTTTGGCTGGAAAAATGGCTGGGGTTTTCTGTGAGTTGGTGGTGACCTAACATAATAGTTTGTGGAGCTTTCTGTGTAAAGCATTTTTTTTAATCAGACACTGTGGCTGGATTAACGACAATTGTATCTTTAAAATGGTGCCTAATACTTGTATGTTTGAGAAATTTGATTTATTCATAGATGCTTTATTCATTGATTTATTCATAGATTTCTGTTGATTAGTATTTGGCTCCCTGCAAGATTATCAGAAGCTTTTAAAGCCATGCCATCATTTTATGGAATTTTCCAAGCTGTTTAAAGGCACAGTCAACTTAGTGTCGTGAACTTCTGACCCACTGGAATTGAGATACAGTGAATTATAAGTGAAATAATCTGCCTGTAAACAATTGTTGGAAAATGACTTGTGTCATGCACAAAATAGATGTCCTAATCGACTTGCCAAAACTATAGTTTGTTAAAACAAGACATCTGTGGAGTGATTGAAAAACTAGTTTTAATGACTCCAACCTAAGTGTATGTAAACTTCCGACTTCAACTGTACAGTGCCTTCGTAATGTATTCAGACCCCTCCAATTTTCCACATTTTGTTACGCCTTATTCTAAAATTGATTCAATTGTTTTTTTCCCTCATCAATCTCCACACAATACCCCATAATGACAAAGCAAAAACAGGAATATCACATTTATGTTAGTATTCAGACCCTTTACTCAGTACTTTGTTGAAGCAGCTTTGGTAGCGATTACAGCATTGATTCTTCTTGGGTATGACGCTACCAGCTTGGCACACCTGTATTTGGGGAGGTTCTCCCATTCTTATCTGCAGATCCTCTCAACCTCTGTCAGGTTGGATGGGCAGCGTTGCTGCACAGCTATTTTCAGGTCTCTCCAGACCTGCTCGATAGGATTCAAGTCTGGGCTCTGGCTGGGCCAATCAAATGTTATTGGTCACATTGGTCACATACACGTGTTTAGCAGATGTTATTGCGGGTGTAGTGAAATGCTTGTGTTTCTAGCCACGACAGTGCAGTAATATCTAACAAGTAAAATCTAACAGTTCCACAACACATGCCCAATACACATAAATCTAAGTAAGGCATAGATAGATAATATATATATATATATATATATATATATATATATATATATATATATATATATATATTATGTCAGAGCGGCATTGGACTAAGTTACAGTGGCGTAGTATAGCGTACATTATATACATATGAGACGGGTGATGCAATATTTACAAACAAATAAAGTGACTAAGATACCTTAGAATAGTATTGAGTACAGTTTACACATATGAGATGAGTAATGCAAGATATGGAGGGAGACATTATTAAAGTGGCTAGTGTTCCATTTCTAAACGTGGCCAGTGATTCCAAATCTATGTCTATAGGCAGCTGCCTCCGATGAGCTTACGATGGCTAGCACATCAGTCTGATGGCCTTGAGATAGCTGTTTTTCAGTCTCTCTGTCCCAGCTTTGATGCACTCAAGGACATTCAGAGACTTGTCCCAAAGCCACTCCTGTGTTGTCTTGGTAGTGTGCTTAGTGTTGTTGTCCTGTTGGAAGGTGAACCTTTGCCCCAGTCTGAGGTCTGGATCTCTCTGTGCGTTGCTCCGTTCATCTTTGCCTCAAATCTGACTAGTCTCCCAGTCCCTGCCACTGAAAAATAATTCCACAGCATAATGCTGCCACCACCATGCTTCACCATAGGGATGGTGCCAGGTTTCCTCCAGACCTGACGCTTGGCATTCAGACAAAATCCTGTTTGCGTCAGACCAGAGAATCTTGTTTCTCATGGGCTGAGAGTTTTTAGGTGCCTTTTGGCAAACTCTAAGTGGCCTGTCATGTGCCTTTTACTGAGGAATGGCTTCCGTCTGGCCACTCTACCATTAAGGCTTGATTGGTGGAGTGCTGCAGAGATGGTTGTCCTTCCGGAAGGTTCTCCCATCTCCCCAGAGGAACTAGAGCTCTGTCAGAGTGACCATCGGGTTCTGGGTCACCTCCCTGACCAAGGCCCTGGAGGCCACTTTGTACTTGGGGACCTTCAATGCTGCAGAAATGTTTTGGAAGGCTTCCCCAGATCTGTGCCTCAACACAATCCTGTCTCGGGAGTCCTACGGACAATTCCTTCGACCTCATGGCTGACATGCACTGTCAACTGTAGGACCTTATATAGACAGGTGTGTGCCTTTTCAAATCATGTCAAATCAATTGAATTTACCACAGGTGGACTCCAATCATGTTGCAGAAACATCAAGGATGATCAATGGGAACAGGATGCACCCGAGTTAAATTTCGGGTCTCATAGCAAAGGGTCGGAATACTTATGTAAATAAATTTGCACAAAAATAATGTTTTTCTAGTGATGTCAAACAAGAACTTGAAGTATTTCAAGAAAATCAATGATGATCTGCCAAAAGCTTTTCTATGCTAAAGAGCTCATTTTAGGGAGAATATTGTCAGTATTGAGGAAGTACAGAATGTTCAGATATATCCACGAGAAAGAGAGAGCCTCGTGTCACACAAAAATGCTCGCTTCTCAGACAGGAAATTATATTCTGCAGGAAATGATAGACTCTTGGAAGAAGCATGATGAAAGGGTGGCTCAACCGAGGCGCTCTCCGTTCCACTCCATATTACAACCCAACATCTTTATAAGCAATACAGGATCAGCTGGATAGCCCATCCTGTATATGTAGTGCCTTCAGAAAGTATTCATAACCCTTGACTATTCCACATTTAGTTGTTTTATAGCCTGTATTCAAAAAACATTTCTCACCCATGTACACACAATACCCCATAATGACAAAGTGAAAACATGTTTTTTGAAATGTCAAATGTATTGAAACTTAAACACATAAATATCTTATTTACATAAGTATACATAAGTATTCATGTAGTCAATACATGTTACAATCACCTTTGGCAGCGATTACAGATGTGAGTCTTTCTGGGTGAGTCTCTTAGACCTTCGCACACCTGGATTGCACAATATTTGCACATTATTAGTAAAAAAAAATATTCAAGCTCTGTTATGTTGGCTGTTGATCATTGCTAAGTCTTGCCATAGAGTTTCACTCTGATTTAAGTCAAAACTGTAACTAGGCCCCTCAGGAACAACAGTGTGTTTGTCCTTGTATTTTAGGTTATTGTCTGCTGAAAGGTGAATTTGTCTCCCAGTGTCTGTTGGAAAGCAGACAGAACCAGGTTTTCCTCTAGGACTTGCCTCTGCCTCTGCTTTGCTCTATTCCATTTATTTTTCATCCCACCCAAAAAACTCCCTAGTCCTGGCCAATGACAATCATACCCATAACATGATGCGGCCACCACCATGCTTGAAAATATGAGGAGTGGTACTCAGTGATGTGTTGTGTTGGATTTGCCCCAAACATTAAGCTTTATATTCAGGACATAAAGTTAATTTCTTTGCCACATTTTTTGCAGTTTTACTTTAGTGCCTTATTACAAACAAGATGAATGTTTTGGAATATGTTGTATTCTGTACAGGCTTCCTTCTTTTCACTCTTTAATTTAGGTTAGTATTGTGGAGTAACTACAATGTTGTTGATCAATCCTCATGTAACTCTCTGACAACTAGAAAGGTGGCCTGTATCTTTGTAGTGACTGGGTGTACTGATATACCATCCAAAGTGTAATTAATAACTTCACCATGCTCAAAGGGATATTCAATGTCTGTGATGTTGTACAGAGAAGAGGTAATCATTCAAAAGGTAATCAATCATGTTAAACACTATTATTACACACAGAGTGAGTCCATGCAACTTATTATGTGACTTGTTAAGCACATTGTTACTCCTGAACTTGCCATAAGAATGGTGTTGAATAGTTATTCACTCAAAACATTTCAGCTTTTCATTTTTAATAAATGTGTAAACATTTATAAAAACATAATTCCCCTTTGACGTTATGGGGAATTGTGTGTAGATCAGTGAAACAACATCTCAGTTTAGTGAATTTTTAAATCAGGTTGTAACACAACAGAATGTGGAACAAGCCAAGGTGCATAAATACATTCCGAATGCACTGTACATATAATTTTTCCTAACTAGAGTGGCTAGTGATTACTGTGATGTTTCAGTCCCTGCTTGACTCCACTAGAGAGGGCTGGTAATCAAATTTCCTGATGTATTTTTGGAGAGAGAGCGACCCCGTTAAGTCGACTCACAATGGCCAGATAGAGACGGCAGTGTGACGAGAGGGGAATTCATTCAGAATAAAACTACACACTGCTTCTTAGTAAGAACAAGCAAACAATGTGTTGTTGCATTCCTCTGGTCCGGTCGGTCACACACACACACACACACACACACACACACACACACACACACACACACACACACACACACACACACACACACACACACACACACACACACACACACACACACACACACACACACACACACACACACACACACACACACACACACACACACACACACACACACACACACACACGCATGTATGCACACGCACCCAGACAGACAGACATACACATACAAACCATCCATTCACCATGACTCCTCTCAGCTTATTAGCGTGAAAGCTTTTCTGGCATTGTGCTACTGTCAGGAGCGACCTGCCACAGAAGCCTCCATTTGTAGCATTTAGTAGAAGCAGCATTACCTCCCTTCTGTTCTCTGGTGAGTGTAGGTAGATGTCATTATTGTGATGAGTTGTACTTGATGGAGTTAAACCCTCTTGCATTGTATACAGAAGCACTTACAGGATATTCCAGGAAGACTTAAAAATATGTGTTTATATGAACTTTGCAATAAATCTCTGACTGAAAACAACACAGTAATGGCAACCTTATTTATGAAAGTTAGGTCCAGAGGCCACCAATTACATTTATTTTCCTGCACTTTCCTCCGTGAAGGAAGAATGTTACTTTTTCTTGATGATTACAGATAGTTTTTTTGCAGGGAAAATATTTCCATTGCTCTGCGGCCATCACGTTTCAAATGAGCGGGCAACTGATGGCTCGGCTATTATGACTGTACAGCTAAGCACTATTGTTGATTTATTTTTAATGAGTTTTTCAATTATATTACCCATTAGAAGTTGTTCAAGAGGACCACTGGTGCAATAGGCCTGGTTTCATACTGAAACTGGAATGTGGATCGGGCTGCTGCCCTGGTCCTGCTGCTGTTAACCTTCATTTAACTAGGCAAGTCAGTTAAGAACACATTCTTATTTATAATGACGGCCTACCCCGGCCAAACCTGGACGACGCTGGGCCAATTGTGTGCCGCCCTATGGGACTCCCAATCACGGCCAGTTGTGATAAAGCCTGGATTTGAACCAGGGACTGTAGTGACACCTCTTGCACTAAGATGCAGTGCCTTAGACCGAATGTGGGAATGGCTCTTGGATAACTAAGATAATGTATGTATGATCCATATCTTACAAAACATTTGACTGAGCATTGCTGGATCCCCATTCTATTAACAGACCTTGGTCTGTACTTTGTTTGCTGTGCCATTTCATCAGACGTAAAGCTTAATAAAGAGCAGTGTATGTTTAAAAAAAAAAATGTTTATCTTTGATGTCCAATAGAGGAGTATACGATACAAAGTAGAGAAACAAACAACTAGCTGTGTGTTTATGTCACGGATGACTAGGAGGGGAAGGTAGGAATCAGGTGCAGAGAGCAGAGGGTTCACGGAGAACTGCACTTTATTCCGGCACAAAATGGTCATGCCCAAAACACAGGGCGGAAAACACAGACCAACCCAAAACACAGGGCGGAAAACACTGACCAAACCAAAACACAGGGCGGAAAACACAGACCAACCCAAAACACAGGGCGGAAAACACAGACCAACCCAAAACACAGGGCGGAAAACACAGACCAACCCAAAACACAGGGCGGAAAACACTGACCAGCCCAGAAAACAGGGCGGAAAACACTGACCAACCCAGAACACAGGGCGGAAAACACTGACCAACCCAGAACACAGGGCGGAAAACACTGACCAACCCAAAACACAGGGCGGAAAACACTGACCAACCCAGAACACAGGGCGGAAAACACTGACCAACCCAGAACACAGGGCGGAAAACACTGACCAACCCAGAACACAGGGCGGAAAACACTGACCAACCCAAAACACAGGGTGGAAAACACTGACCAACCCAGAACACAGGGCGGAAAACACTGACCAACCCAGAACACAGGGCGGAAAACACAGACCAACCCAAAACACAGGGCGGAAAACACAGACCAACCCAGAACACAGGGCGGAAAACACTGACCAACCCAGAACACAGGGCGGAAAACACTGACCAACCCAGAACACAGGGCGGAAAACACAGACCAACCCAAAACACAGGGCGGAAAACACTGACCAACCCAGAACACAGGGTGGAAAACACTGACCAACCCAGAACACAGGGCGGAAAACACTGACCAACCCAAAACACAGGGCGGAAAACACTGATCAACCCAGAACACAGGGTGGAAAACACTGACCAACCCAGAACACAGGGTGGAAAACACTGACCAACCCAGAACACAGGGTGGAAAACACTGACCAACCCAGAACACAGGGTGGAAAACACTGACCAACCCAGAACACAGGGAGGAAAACACTGACCAACC
Source organism: Oncorhynchus keta (assembly GCF_023373465.1). Classification (NCBI taxonomy): domain Eukaryota; kingdom Metazoa; phylum Chordata; class Actinopteri; order Salmoniformes; family Salmonidae; genus Oncorhynchus; species Oncorhynchus keta. Next base: position 69,686,042 of record NC_068454.1, on the reverse strand, counting down.
CAGAACACAGGGTGGAAAACACTGACCAACCCAAAACACAGGGTGGAAAACACTGACCAACCCAAAACACAGGGCGGAAAACACTGACCAACCCAAAACACAGGGCGGAAAACACTGACCAACCCAAAACACAGGGCGGAAAACACTGACCAACCCAAAACACAGGGCGGAAAACACTGACCAACCCAAAACACAGGGTGGAAAACACTGACCAACCCAGAACACAGGGCGGAAAACACTGACCAACCCAAAACACAGGGCGGAAAACACTGACCAACCCAAAACACAGGGCGGAAAACACTGACCAACCCAAAACACAGGGTGGAAAACACTGACCAACCCAGAACACAGGGCGGAAAACACTGACCAACCCAGAACACAGGGCGGAAAACACTGACCAACCCAGAACACAGGGCGGAAAACACTGACCAACCCAAAACACAGGGTGGAAAACACTGACCAACCCAAAACACAGGGTGGAAAACACTGACCAACCCAAAACACAGGGCGGAAAACACTGACCAACCCAAAACACAGGGCGGAAAACACTGACCAACCCAAAACACAGGGTGGAAAACACTGACCAACCCAGAACACAGGGCGGAAAACACTGACCAACCCAAAACACAGGGCGGGAAACACTGACCAACCCAAAACACAGGGCGGAAAACACTGACCAACCCAAAACACAGGCTGGAAAACACTGACCAACCCAGAACACAGGGCGGAAAACACTGACCAACCCAGAACACAGGGCGGAAAACACTGACCAACCCAGAACACAGGGTGGAAAACACTGACCAACCCAAAACACAGGGTGGAAAACACTGACCAACCCAAAACACAGGGTGGAAAACACTGACCAACCCAAAACACAGGGCGGAAAACACTGACCAACCCAAAACACAGGGCGGAAAACACTGACCAACCCAGAACACAGGGCGGAAAACACAGACCAACCCAGAACACAGGGCGGAAAACACAGACCAACCCAAAACACAGGGCGGAAAACACTGACCAACCCAGAACACAGGGTGGAAAACACTGACCAACCCAGAACACAGGGCGGAAAACACTGACCAACCCAGAACACAGGGCGGAAAACACTGACCAACCCAAAACACAGGGCGGAAAACACTGACCAACCCAGAACACAGGGCGGAAAATAATAATAATATATATACCATTTAGCGGACGCTTTTATCCAAAGAACTTACAGTCATGTGTGCATACATTCTAATGGGTGGTCCCAGATCGAACCCACTACCCTGGCGTTACAAGCGCCATGCTCTAAAACTGAGCTACAGAAGGACCACACACTGACCAACCCAAAACACAGGGCGGAAAACACTGACCAACCCAGAACACAGGGTGGAAAACACTGACCAACCCAGAACACAGGGTGGAAAACACTGACCAACCCAGAACACAGGGTGGAAAACACTGACCAACCCAAAACACAGGGTGGAAAACACTGACCAACCCAAAACACAGGGTGGAAAACACTGACCAACCCAGAACACAGGGTGGAAAACACTGACCAACCCAGAACACAGGGTGGAAAACACTGACCAACCCAAAACACAGGGTGGAAAACACTGACCAACCCAAAACACAGGGCGGAAAACACTGACCAACCCAAAACACAGGGCGGAAAACACTGACCAACCCAAAACACAGGGTAACACGGACCGGAGCACAATAACACCTCCGATACAAAACGTGAACAAAATATAATCCCGCACAAACAAGGGCGGGCTTCACCAGCTTAAATAGGTAAGCAAATCAAGAAAACACAAATAGGAACAGGTGCAACTCATAAGACTAAACTAACAGAAAAGGGAAAAGGGATCGGTGGCGGCTAGTAGGCCGGTGAACGACGACCGCCGTGCACCACCCGAACAGGCAGGGGAGGCACCTTCGGCAGGTGCAGTGACAGTTTACTTGTTTGTGTGTTCCTTCCGTGTGTTTCCGTATGTGTGTGTGTTCTTTCATTCCATGTGTGTGTGTATGTTCCGTGTGTTTGTTCCATGTGTGTTGCTCCTGAGCGTGTTCCGAATGTGTGTATGTTTTTGTATGTATGTATTTTGTGTGTGTTCCTTATGCATGTGTGTTCCTTATGCATGTGTGTTTATCCTGGAGGGGAACATTAATCACAGTCGGTGCCAGACACAGCTCAGTGTGGATGGGCTCCGTTCAGCCGCTGCCATGGAGCATTCTGGGAAAGAGTGACAGGCTGTGAATCAGAGTCAGCGGATGTCAGCCGAGTGTGTGTCTGTGTTTAAAACAGGGTCTTTCTCCATCATTTAGGCAGTCAGGGAGAATGTGGATCAACCTGGACCACAGCAGGACAGGTGTGGATCAGATAACGCTCATCACTACCAACACCTGACGGGAGCCATTTTGTTTGTGAGACAGGTGTGTGCTTGAGAGGTGTCAGTTTCAAGATGCTGTGTTAGATGAATGTAGAAAGACCCAATGAGTTTATTCATGAATGTTTGACTCAGTAAGAAGAGAAACCTTCATAATACAGATGTATAAAACATTCCATTTATACAGTATTACATTATGTGAGACAAGGATATTCTGACTTTTGTGTGGGATATATCTAATATCTGAGTACATAAAGTCCATATTAGTCTCTCTCTCTCTCTCTCTCTCTCTCTCTCTCTCTCTCTCTCTCTCTCTCTCTCTCTCTCTCTCTCTCTCTCTCACTCTCTGAGGGGTGGCCAGTCCTCTTCTGGCTGTGCTAGGTGGAGATTATAACAGAACATGATGGCCAAGATGTTCAAATGTTCATAAAAGACCAGCATGGTCAAATAATAATGTTGCTCTCTTTCACTCTGTCTCTCTCTCTCTCTCTCTCTCTCTCTCTCTGTAACTCTCTGTCACTCTCTCTCTCTCTGTTTCTCAGCGAGTGGTAGTCGTGAGTTGTAGAGTCCTAGATGTTTTTATTCACTATTCATTATTTTCTCTTTCTTAACATCCATTGTTGATAGGTGTTGTCAGCAGGATTCTAATCAGGAAGACAGAAGCAGCTATTTTCAGCCTTATCTCATTGATTCTACTTGATGAATGCACGCACACACACACACACACACACACACACACACACACACACACACACACACACACACAGACACAGACACACACGCACACACACACACAGACGCACGCACGCACGCACGCACGCACACACACACACACACACACACACACACACACACACACACACACACACACACACACACACACACACACACATTCACGCACGCTCATATTCACACACTGGGCCTAATTGCACGGTAGAGAGACACAGAGGGGTGATTTCCATGTAATCGAATCCAGGCCTCTTCTGCAGATTACATTTAATTAGCCCTCTCATCTGGAGTGAACACAGCCAGGGTCCCTGCAAAGCACCTATAAACTCTGCCTCCTGGAAAAAGGAAACAGGACAAACAATGAGATGACAACTCACACCAAATAATCAAATACATGGACTCTATTCTATTTAAATACAACGCAAAATAGCCCTTTCTTGAAAATATGCTAACTTAAACTTTGAATTTGGAACTGCAGTAGTGGAACTGCAGTAGTAGCAATCTATCACACACCCATCCTCCTAACACCAACATGTTCCACCTCACGACACAAGTGGTTTCGTTTCGTCTTCTTAGCAGTTTTAGCAGAGTCTTATACAGGAGGATTTTGGTCTGGTGGTGTGATCGTGGGCTGTAGTGATAAGCCGTAGGCTTTTGCAGAACAGGGCTTGTATATGTTTGTGTGTGTTTGTGTGTGCCTGCAACCACCAATGTTATCTACTACCCAGGAATAATAGCCTGGTGGCACCATTAGCCTGTAACTAAATGGATAGGGTGTGTGTGTGTGTGTGTGTGTGTGTGTGTGTGTGTGTGTGTGTGTGTGTGTGTGTGTGTGTGTGTGTGTGTGTGTGTGTGTGTGTGTGTGTGTGTGTGTGTGTGTTTTGCTGGCCAAGCGAAGATATCGAGAGTCTGTGTATGTATGTCAAAGTGAGTGTGTATCTGCACGAATGTCTTCAGCTGTTGTAATTTCCCTCAGAGGTCCCGGTAATCTCTCGACCAAACAGAGCAGTTTGCAGCTGAAGCCAGTCGTAATCGCTGTGCCTGTCTAACCCAGCAAAGGGGAAGCTGTAAAAACAGATGTCCTCATGAATTAGTGAAAGCTGTTATGAAAAATTAACTGATAACCAAAGAGACAATGCCAGGGGGTTTATGTTAATTTAATTATTTATTTGATATACCACATTGTTTGATTATATATATATATTCTCTTCAGCTGAGTTAGTGTTGAGTTTTTTTTTTTTTACCTTTATTTAACCAGGCAAGTCAGTTAAGAACAGATTCTTATTTTCAATGACGGCCTGGGAACAGTGGGTTAACTGCCTGTTCAGGGGCAGAACGACAGATTTGTACCTTGTCAGCTCGGGGGTTTGAACTCGCAACCTTCCGGTTACTAGTCCAACGCTCTAACCACTAGGCTACGCTGCTGGAGAATGTGTTCCTCTCCAATGAGCTTTAGGGAGGCAGCATAGACAGGCTTTTAGTGCTTGTAATGGGGGGAGAGAGATGAGCAAAATATAGGTAAAGAGAGGAGGGAGAGGGCGGAAGAGGGCACAAATGGTGAAGAGGGTGAAGAGGGGGAAGATGGAAATTTCGAGGTCATGAAAAAATGAAGCATTCCCTCTCTCCTCTCCTCCAGCTCTTCCATTCTCTCTCTCTCCTCTCCTCCAGCTCCTCCATTCCCTCTCTCCTCTCCTCCAGATCTTCCATTCTCTCTCTCTCCTCTCCTCCAGCTCTTCCATTCCCTTCTCTCCTCTCCTCCAGCTCTTCCATTCCCTCTCTCCTCGCCTCCAGCTCTTCCATTCTCTCTCTCCTCTCCTCCAGCTCTTCCATTCCCTATCTCCTCTCCTCCAGCTGTTCCATTCTCTCTCTCCTCTGCTCTCCTCCAGCTCTTCCATTCTCTCTCTCTCTCCTCTCCTCCAGCTCTTCTACTCCCTCTCTCCTCTCCTCCAGCTTTTCCATTATCTCTCTCTCCTGTCCTCCAGCTCTTCCATTCCTTCTCTCCTCTCCTCCAGCTCTTCCATTCCCTCTCTCCTCTCCTCCAGATCTTCCATTCTCTCTCTCTCTCCTCTCCTCCAGCTCTTCCATTCTCTCTTTCCTCTCATCTAGCTCTTCCATTCCCTCTCTCCTCTCCTCCAGCTCTTCCATTCTCTCTCTCCTCTCCTCCAGCTCTTCCATTCCCTCTCTACTCTCCTACAGCTATTCTACTCCCTCTCTCCTCTCCTCCAGCTCTTCCATTTCCTCTCTCCTCTCCTCCAGCTCTTCCAATCCCTCTCTCCTCTACTCCAGCTCTCCTACTCCCTCTCTCCTCTCCTCCAGCTCTTCCAATCCCTCTTTCCTCTCATTCTCCTTCAGCTCTTCTACTCCCTCTCTCCTCTCCTCCAGCTCTTCAATTCCCTCTCTCCTCTCCCCCAGCTCTTCAATTCCCTCTCTCCTCTCCTCCAGCTCTTCTACTCACTCTCTCCTCTCCTCCCGATATTACATTCCCTCACTCCTCTCCTCCAGCTCTTCTACTCCCTCTCTCCTCTCTTCCACCTCTTCTACTCCCTCTCTCCTCTCCTTCAGCTCTTCCATTCCCTCTCTCCTCTCCTCCAGCTCTTCCATTCTCTCTCTCCTCTCCTCCAGCTCTTCCATTCCCTCTCTACTCTCCTACAGCTATTCTACTCCCTCTCTCCTCTCCTCCAGCTCTTCCATTCTCTCTCTCTCCTCTCCTCCAGCTCTTCTACTCCCTCTCTCCTCTCCTCCAGCTCTTCCATTTCCTCTCTCCTCTCCTCCAGCTCTTCTACTCCCTCTCTCCTCTCCTCCAGCTCTTCCATTTCCTCTCTCCTCTCCTCCAGCTCTTCCAATCCCTCTCTCCTCTACTCCAGCTCTCCTACTCCCTCTCTCCTCTCCTCCAGCTCTTCCAATCCCTCTTTCCTCTCATTCTCCTTCAGCTCTTCTACTCCCTCTCTCCTCTCCTCCAGCTCTTCTATTACCTCTCTCCTCTCCTTCAGCTCTTCCATTCCCTCTCTCCTCTACTCCAGCTCTTCTACTCCCTCTCTCCTCTCCTCCAGCTTTTCTACTCCCTCTCTCCTCTCCTCCAGCTCTTCAATTCCCTCTCTCCTCTCCTTCAGCTCTTCCATTCCCTCTCTCCTCTCCTCCAGCTCTTCTACTCCCTCTCTCCTCTCCTCCAGCTCTTCAAATCACTCTCTCCTCTCCTCCAGCTCTTCTACTCCCTCTCTCCTCTCCTCCAGCTATTGCATACCCTCACTCCTCTCCTCCAGCTCTTCTACTCCCTCTCTCCTCTCCCCCAGCTCTTCAATTCCCTCTCTCCTCTCCTCCAGCTCTTCTACTCCCTCTCTCCTCTCCTCCAGCTCTTCTACTCCCTCTCTCCTCTCCTCCAGCTCTTCCATTCCCTTTCTCCTCTCCTCCAGCTCTTCCATTCCCTCTCTCCTCTCCTTCAGCTCTTCCATTCCCTCTCTCCTCTCCTCCAGCTCTTCTACTCCCTCTCTTCTCTCCTCCAGCTCTTCTACTCCCTCTCTCCTCTCCTCCAGCTCTTCTACTCCCTCTCTCCTCTCTTACAGCTCTTCCATTACCTCTCTCCTCCAGCTCTTCTACTCCCTCTCTCCTCTCCTTCAGCTCTTCTACTCCCTCTCTCCTCTCCTCCAGCTCTTCTACTCCCTCTCTCCTCTCCTTCAGCTCTTCCATTCCCTCTCCCTTCCTCCAGCTCTTCCATTGTCTCGCTCTCCTCTCCTCCAGCTCTTCCATTCCCTCTCTACTCTCCTTCAGCTATTCTACTCCCTCTCTCCTCTCTTCCAGCTCTTCCATTCTCTCGCTATCCTCTCCTCCAGCTCTTCTACTCCCTCTCTCCTCTCCTTCAGCTCTTCCATTCCCTCTCTCCTCTCCTCCAGCTCTTCCAATCCCTCTCTCCTCTACTCCAGCACTTCTACTCCCTCTGTTCTGTCCTCCAGCTCTTCTACTCCCTCTCTCCTCTCCTCCAGCTCTTCTACTACCTCTCTCATCTCATTCAGCCCTATCATTCCCTCTCTCCTCTCCTCCAGCTCTTCTACTCCCTCTCTTCTCTCCTCCAGCTCTTCTACTCCCTCTCTCCTCTCCTCCAGCTCTTCTACTCCCTCTCTCCTCTCCTCCAGCTCTTCCATTACCTCTCTCCTCCAGCTCTTCTCTCCCTCTCTCCCCCCTCTCCTTTAGCTCTTCCATTCCCTCTCTCCTCTCCTCCAGCTCTTCAAGTCCCTCTCTCCTCTCCTTCAGCTCTTCCATTCCCTCTCTCCTCTCCTCCAGCTCTTCCAATCCCTCTCTCCTCTACTCCAGCACTTCTACTCCCTCTCTCCTCTCCTCCAGCTCTTCTACTCCCTCTCTCCTCTCCTCCAGCTCTTCTACTCCCTCTCTCCTCTCCTCCAGCTCTTCTACTACCTCTCTCATCTCATTCAGCCCTTCCATTCCCTCTCTCCTCTCCTCCAGCTCTTCTACTCCCTCTCTCCTCTCCTCCAGCTCTTCTACTCCCTCTCTCCTCTCCTCCAGCTCTTCTATTCCTCTCTCCTCTCCTCCAGCCTTCCATTCCCTCTCTCTCCTCTCCTCCAGCTCTTCTACTCCCTGTCTCCCTCTCCTCCAGCTCTTCTACTCCCTCTCTCCTCTCCTCCAGCTCTTCTACTCCCTCTCTCCTCTCCTTCCAGCTCTATACTACTCCCTCTCTCCTCTCTTCCAGCTCTTCCATTCTCTCTCTATCCACTCCTACAGCTCTTCTACTCCCCTCTCCTCTCCTCCAGCTCTTCTATCTCCCTCTCTCCTCTCCTTCAGCTCTTCCATTCTCTCTCTCCCTCTCCTCCAGCTCTTCCATTGTCTCGCTCTCCTCTCCTCCAGCTCTTCCATTCCCCTCTCTACTCTCCTTCAGCTCTACTCCATTCCCAGCTCTCTCCTCTCTCCTCCAGCTCTTCCCCTCTCTCTCTCCTTCAGCTCTCCACTCCTCCAGCTCTTCCATTCCCTCTCCCTCTCCTCTCCTCCAGCTCTTCTCTCTCAGCTCTTCTTCTCTCTTCCTCCAGCTCTTCCATTTCCTCTCTCCTCTCCTCTCTCCTCCAGCTCTTCTACTCCCTCTCTCCTCTCCTCCAGCTCTTCCATTCCCTCTTCTCTCCTCCTCCAGCTCTTCCATTCCCTCTCTCCTCTACTCCAGCTCTCCTTCTCCCTCTCCTCCTCTCCTCCAGCTCTTCCAATCCCTCTTTCCTCTCATTCTCCTTCAGCTCTTCTTCTCCCTCTCTCCTCTCCTCCAGCTCTTCTATTACCTCTCTCCTCCTCTCCTTCAGCTCTTCCATTCCCTCTCTCCCTCTAGCTCCAGCTCTTCTCCAGCTCCCTCCTCTCCTCTCCTCCAGCTTTTCTACTCCCTCTCCTCTCTCCTCCAGCTCTTCAATTCCCTCTCTCCTCTCCTTCAGCTCTTCCATTCCCTCTCTCCTCTCCTCCAGCTCTTCTACTCCCTCTCTCCTCTCCTCCAGCTTTTCAAATCACTCTCTCCTCTCCTCCAGCTCTTCTACTCCCTCTCTCCTCTCCTCCAGCTATTGCATACCCTCTCCTCTCCTCCAGCTCTTCTACTCCCTCTCTCCTCTCCCCCAGCTCTTCAATTCCCTCTCTCCTCTCCTCCAGCTCTTCTACTCCCTCTCTCTCCTCTCCTCCAGCTCTTCTACTCCCTCTCTCCAGCTCTCCTCCAGCTCTTCCATTCCCTTTCTCCTCTCCTCCAGCTCTTCCATTCCCTCTCTCCTCTCCTTCAGCTCTTCCATTCCCTCTCTCCTCTCCTCCAGCTCTTCTACTCCCTCTCTTCTCTCCTCCAGCTCTTCTACTCCCTCTCTCCTCTCCTCCAGCTCTTCTACTACCTCGTTCCTCTCCTTCAGCCCTTCCATTCCCTCTCTCCTCTCCTCCAGCTCTTCTACTCCCTCTCTCCTCTCCTTCAGCTCTTCTCTCCCTCTCTCCTCTCCTCCAGCTCTTCTACTCCCTCTCTCCTCTCCTTCAGCTCTTCCATTCCCTCTCCCTTCCTCCAGCTCTTCCATTGTCTCGCTCTCCTCTCCTCCAGCTCTTCCATTCCCTCTCTACTCTCCTTCAGCTATTCTACTCCCTCTCTCCTCTCTTCCAGCTCTTCCATTCTCTCGCTATCCTCTCCTCCAGCTCTTCTACTCCCTCTCTCCTCTCCTTCAGCTCTTCCATTCCCTCTCTCCTCTCCTCCAGCTCTTCCAATCCCTCTCTCCTCTACTCCAGCACTTCTACTCCCTCTCTCCTCTCCTCCAGCTCTTCTACTACCTCTCTCATCTCATTCAGCCCTTCCATTCCCTCTCTCCTCTCCTCCAGCTCTTCTACTCCCTCTCTTCTCTCCTCCAGCTCTTCTACTCCCTCTCTCCTCTCCTCCAGCTCTTCTACTCCCTCTCTCCTCTCCTCCAGCTCTTCCATTACCTCTCTCCTCCAGCTCTTCTACTCCCTCTCTCCTCTCCTTTAGCTCTTCCATTCCCTCTCTCCTCTCCTCCAGCTCTTCAAGTCCCTCTCTCCTCTCCTTCAGCTCTTCCATTCCCTCTCTCCTCTCCTCCAGCTCTTCCAATCCCTCTCTCCTCTACTCCAGCACTTCTACTCCCTCTCTCCTCTCCTCCAGCTCTTCTACTCCCTCTCTCCTCTCCTCCAGCTCTTCTACTCCCTCTCTCATCTCATTCTGCCCTTCCATTCCCTCTCTCCTCTCCTCCAGCTCTTCTACTCCCTCTCTTCTCTCCTCCAGCTCTTCTACTCCCTCTCTCCTCTCCTCCAGCTCTTCTACTCCCCCTCTCCTCTCCTCCAGCCCTTCCATTCCCTCTCTCCTCTCCTCCAGCTCTTCTACTCCCTGTCTCCTCTCCTCCAGCTCTTCTACTCCCTCTCTCCTCTCCTCCAGCTCTTCTACTCCCTCTCTCCTCTCCTTCAGCTATACTACTCCCTCTCTCCTCTCTTCCAGCTCTTCCATTCTCTCGCTATCCACTCCTACAGCTCTTCTACTCCCCCTCTCCTCTCCTCCAGCTCTTCTACTCCCTCTCTCCTCTCCTTCAGCTCTTCCATTCTCTCTCTCCTCTCCTCCAGCTCTTCCATTGTCTCGCTCTCCTCTCCTCCAGCTCTTCCATTCCCTCTCTACTCTCCTTCAGCTATACTACTCCCTCTCTCCTCTCTTCCAGCTCTTCCATTCTCTCGCTATCCACTCCTACAGCTCTTCTACTCCCCCTCTCCTCTCCTCCAGCTCTTCCAATCCCTCTCTCCTCTACTCCAGCACTTCTACTCCCTCTCTCCTCTCCTCCAGCTCTTCTACTCCCTCTCTCCTCTCCTCCAGCTCTTCTACTACCTCTCTCCTCTCCTTCGGCCCTTCCATATCCTCTCTCCTCTCCTCCAGCTCTCCTACTCCCCCTATCCTCTACTCCAGCTCTTCTACTCCCTCTCTCCTCTCATCCAGCGCTTCTACTCCCTCTCTCCTCTCCTCCAGCTCTTCCATTCCCTCTCTCCTCTCCTCCAGCTCTTCCATTCCCTCTCTCCTCTCCTTCAGCTCTTCCATTCCCTCTCTCATCTCCTCCAGCTCTTCTACTCCCTCTCTTCTCTCCTCCAGCTCTTCTACTCCCTCTCTCCTCTCCTCCAGCTCTTCTACTACCTATTTCCTCTCATTCAGCCCTTCCATTCCCTCTCTCCTCTCCTCCAGCTCTTCTACTCCCTCTCTCCTCTCCTCCAGCTCTTCTACTCCCTCTCTCCTCTCCTCCAGCTCTTCCATTCCCTTTCTCCTCTCCTCCAGTTCTTCCATTCCCTCTCTCCTCTCCTTCAGCTCTTCCATTCCCTCTCTCCTCTCCTCCAGCTCTTCTACTCCCTCTGTTCTGTCCTCCAGCTCTTCTACTCCCTCTCTCCTCTCCTCCAGCTCTTCTACTACCTCTTTCCTCTCCTCCAGCCCTTCCATTCCCTCTCTCCTCTCCTCCAGCTCTTCTACTCCCTCTCTCCTCTCCTTCAGCTCTTCTACTCCCTCTCTCCTCTCCTCCAGCTCTTCTACTCCCTCTCTCCTCTCCTCCAGCTCTTCCATTACCTCTCTCCTCCAGCTCTTCTACTCCCTCTCTCCTCTCCTTCAGCTCTTCCATTCCCTCTCTCCTCTCCTCCAGCTCTTCTACTCCCTCTGTTCTGTCCTCCAGCTCTTCTACTCCCTCTCTCCTCTCCTCCAGCTCTTCTACTACCTCTTTCCTCTCCTCCAGCCCTTCCATTCCCTCTCTCCTCTCCTCCAGCTCTTCTACTCCCTCTCTCCTCTCCTCCAGCTCTTGTAGCAGTGAAAGTTAACATTATGTTTTTGAATGACATCCTCAAGAGGTAAAATATATAGTGAAAACAATAGTGGTCCTAAAACGGAACCTTGAGGAACACCGAAATGTACAGTTGATTTGTCAGAGGACAAACCATTCACAGAGACAAACTGATCTTTCCGACAGATAAGATCTAAACCAGGCCAGAACTTGTCCGTGTAGACCAATTTGGGTTTCCAATCTCTCCAAAAGAAAGTGGTGATCGATGGTATCAAAAGCAGCACTAAGGTCTAGGAGCACGAGGACAGATGCAGAGCCTCGTTCTGATTCCATTAAAAGGTCATTTACCACCTTCACAAGTGCAGTCTCAGTGCTATGATGGGGTCTAACACAAGACTGAAGCATTTCGTATACATTGTTTGTCTTCAGGAAGGCAGTGAGTTGCTGCGCAACAGGCTTTTTCTAAACATTTTGAGGAGGAATGGAAGATGCAATATAGGCCAATAGTTTTTTTATATTTTCTGGGTCAAGGTTTGGATTTTTCAAGAGAGGCTTTATGACTGCCACTTTTAGTGAGGTTGGTACACATCCGGTGGATAGAGAGCCGTTTATTATGTTCAACATAGGAGTGCCAAGCACAGGAAGCAGCTCTTTCAGTAGTTTAGTTGGAATAAGGTCCAGTATGCAGCTTGAAGGTTTACTCCCTCTCTCCTCTCCTCCAGCTCTTCCATTCCCTCTCTCCTCTCCTCCAGCTCTTCTAATCACTCTCCCCTGTAGCTTTTCCGCTGGCCTCAGTGAGGATGGAGCACTCTGAGAGTCCATAGGCGGCCAGTGTTAACTCCTGTCATTTGATCCTCATTAAAACCTAATGACAGTCTCTTTCATAATGAGTCTTAATTTGAACCTAATGTCTACTCATTGCCTAAAGTACAATGTGAGGCTAATATCTATGGATGGTCGCTAATGAAGGGTACTATAGGTTTCTAACAAGACTGCGGCTCCCGCTGGATCGTTGGAGGCATTCTAATGTGTATATGGGACCAGCGAAGGTCTACCATTTGTAGGGATTGTACTTGGAGAACCTGTTCACTGGACTTTGAACCAGGACTGGTAGGGTGGTTGCGTGAGAAGAAAGGTTGGCTTGTCTGTGAATGAGAGAGGAGATGAGAGGAGAGAGGAAGGTGAGTCAGTGTGTAACACACACGCATGTGCGCACACACACACACCCAGCCAAGGGCTTTGCGGTAGGTCGGCTGTTGGACCCTGGCAGCCTAAATCAGTGCCAGCTTCTCTCTGAGTCCCTGTGACACTGCTGCGCATACATTCCCTGTTCTGAAAAACACAAATAAAACATCATCTGTGCCACGGGGGAGGAGGGAGACAAAACTCCAGATTCCAGATGAAGAGTCTCACTCTAAATATACTTTTTAAACACCAAGCTAAAACAGAAGAGAATCAGAGAGCGGAACAATGCCCAGTGGTTTGTTGTCTGTGTGTGGAAGGCCAGATGCTGTTCTTTAGTGTTTCAGTGAGTTTGGTCCATTGTGCAGCTGGCCTCCTCTCTCTGAGTAGAGAAGTGGCGGATGTAGGGAGTGTAGGGTTGGAGAACAAACCTCTGCATAGAGGGGAACAACTCCTACACCACCTGGGTTCTGGGCCTCTGTTCCTTGGTAACATTTAGATTGATAAAGCCTGTCCAAAGTACTTATAGCAGATCAGGTCAAATGTTAATGACTTTTGTGTTTATAGTTTGATGCAACTCCTTATTTTCCTAAGAGATAACTTGTGGATAGTCCAGCAGTCCAGCATACCTTTGAAACATTCCTGTATTGTACAGTAGGCCCCTAAAACCCTTTCCATTGGATTTGCCGCACTTAAAATGTCTGAAGTTGATCCATTGTGAATAAATGAATGAATAAATGATAACCCAATAATTAGGGAGAGGACATTTAGCAGCTCTGCAGTGACATGGAGTAATATCCTCTGTTTGTGCTGGGTAGTATTTCCTCAGCACTCTGAACCTTAGTGCCTCCACCGTTGATGTATTCCTTAAATCTAATAATAACACACATCATTTTTATTTGCCTGGGCTATTTTACGAGCAGTTAAATCTTTATTAGCCGAGCGAGCGTCTTGCTGTCCAGATTGGGTGTCTGTTCAGGGGCTGTAAATAATGCTTAGGTCATTACAGCCACACGCCTTCCCATTTCTAATCTCACACACAAGCGGAAGCACGAGCACACACACACACACACACTCACACACTCACACACACACACACACACACACACACACACACACACACACACACACACACACACACACACACACACACACACACACACACACACACACACACACACACACACACACACACACACACACACACACATAAGCACGCACACAAACACACAGTTCGAGCCCTCAATCATCCTCCAGGTAATTGGGTCGGATGCCTTGTGCTTTGACATATACATTACGGGAAAAACATTTTCCAAGTCAATTTATGGAATATTTTTAAAACATACAGAACACAAGCGATAGGGGAATAGGGAGATGACTTGTTTTCTTCTTCTTCTTTTCCGAGTTTAAGACATTGGGGGGGGTGATGCTGACATATGAATTGTATACTGGCAGTACAAATGCACCAGGACAACAGATAGTTTATTATATAGATATATTTTTATTAGAAATATGACACATTCATTTTGTGCTCTGAAAACTGTACATTAACAAAGAGTCAACCCCAGTGAACTAAAAAGGAGGGGGCGGTGGAGGTTAAAGGTCAGGGGACAGCGGCCAGGGTTCATGTCAGACAGGTACAGATCTGAGGAGGGAGTGACAGTCAATGATACCAAAACACACACTGTTACATGGAGTTACAGAACACTCATATTCCAGTACCCTGAAAAGGATGGGAGGGGAATCATAAGATGTGTTCAAAATGGCACCCTATTCCCTATATAGCGCACTACTTTTAACCTGGTGTTAATTCCTGTCATTTGACCTGGTCAAAAGCAGTGCACTACATAGGGAATAGGGTGCCATTTCGGACACAGATGTAATCTGAATAATCATGGTCATAATTATAATAATGACAACAATAATCCCCAAGCACAGTAAGAAAGATATTTATAGGCTAAAATTCATTCTGTAGAACTCTGTTGAAATAATTACATTGCTGTACAACAGGACTCCAAAAGAGCCTTGTGCTTTCTCTGTGTGCAACTAATCCTAACCCCTTACTGCAGAGTCACAACCTCTGTCATGTCCTATACAGTATTTATCATATATATTTTTATATTTATTCATTTCCATTGTCAACATTAAGCATAATTCTTTATATACTTTGTGACATGAGTGTCCTTCATTTTTTACCATCTGCATTTGCCGAACAAGCAGAATTAAATTTGCCACAAATGTACCAAGCCTGCTCGTACATCAAGCAATCAGTCAACCAATCAAAACACTGTCTCCTTGGCTTCTGCTGAGGTCATAGAGGCTTCCACCAATGAGATATGGCCATCTTGGCTTTCAGTCATGTCATTAAGGGCATCCGCAAATGAGATATCTCATTCTTGTTGGTCTATGCTGATGTCACTATGGCACCCACCAATGGAAGGGTTTTCCACCCTTTTGGCTGGCTGATGTCATCGATCTGCTCCCTTCCTGTCAAGGGGGTGTGGACTCTGTCTGACAGTGCAGTGGAGGGTGGGGGGGGGCTCTTAGTTGGCATGGAGAGGCACATGGTTATGGTCCAGCAGTCTGCCTCCTCCACTGCCTAGGCGTGTGGTTGGAACATGTACTGTATGTTGGGTGAAGGTCTTGTCCAGACCAGGTCCATTGCCTAAAGGCTTGGTTGGAACATGAACTGTATGGCTGGTCCAGGTGATCTGTTAGCAGGCTGGTGAAGAGTCCACAGGCAGTTGCAGTCTGTCCTTTTAACCTACACTACCTACACCACCCAACTGCCAAACTGGCTAACCATCCACAGAGATCTACCAGGAGGAGAGAGGGACTCAAGTATGTGTCCAGTGAAGTAATAATGTGGATAATAACAGACCAGATATATGACTGTCTGACATAGTAAACAAAAAACTGATTCCAGCAGCAATAAGAAAATATAACAAAATGCACTGCAAACCTGTTCTCTTCCCCCCCACTTAACAGGCAATTGTTCGCTCTCTCTCTCTCTCTCTCTCTCTCTCTCTCTCTCTCTCTCTCTCTCTCTCTCTCTCTCTCTCTCTCTCTCTCTCTCTCTCTCTGTATGTCTTCCCATTTTCTCATTCTCTTAGTTGGGTCCTAACATAAAGCTTCTCTCTCACACTCACTCTCTCTCTCTCTCTCTCTCTCTCTCTCTCTCTCTCTCTCTCTCTCTCTCTCTCTCTCTCTCTCTCTCTCTCTCTCTCTCTCTCTCTCTCTCTCTCTCTCTCTCTCTCTCTCTCTCTCTCTCTCTCTCTCTCTCTCTCACACTCTCTCTCTCTCTCTCTCTCTCACACTCTCTCTCTCACACTCTCTCTCTCTCTCTCTCACACACTCTCTCTCTCTCACACACTCTCTCTCTCTCTCTCACTCTCTCTCACACTCTCTCACTCTCTCTCACTCACCCCTGCCCGTTTCGTTGGTCATTGATCATTTGGTCGTTGGTTCTCAGAGTGAGATTGAGACGTGGAGCTGCGGGAAGGGAAGGTGTCTGTCTGTCTGTCTGTCTGAGAGCTGGGCTGGGGGACGGGGTTGGCTGCTCTCTCTCCGTCTGTCTCTCTGTCTCAGTCTCACACCTCTGTCTGCAGGTCCATGAGCTCCTGTCCCACCAGAGGGATGGTGGCGCTGGCCTTCTCCCACTCCACGTTCTGCAGCTCCAGGGGAGAGGCCGCCAAGGGCTCCAGGTCCTTCCTCATCCACGACGGGGGAGATTGGGTCTTCCTGATGCCCTCCCAGGCTCTCTTACTGGGTGTCTGCTGCTTGTCCTGTTGGATAGAGGGAGGGGCAGGAGAGGAGAATAGGTGAACCAGAGAACAGACCAAATCATCAAAGGGCAAGAGACATGCAGACAGAGAGAGAGAGGAGACAGACAGACAGGAGACAGACAGAGAGGAGACAGACAGAGAGAGAGAGAGGTGTAGAAATGGGGGATGGGGAGAGATGGGGAAGAGAGAGGTAGAGGTAGAGAAGGGGAAGAGAGAGGTAGAGGTAGAGGTAGAGAAGGGGAAGATAGAGGTAGGGGTAGAGGTAGAGAAGGGGTAGAGAGAGGTAGAGAAGGGGAAGAGAGAGGTAGAGAATGGGAAGAGAGAGGTAGAGGTAGAGAAGGGGAAGAGAGAGGTAGAGAAGGGGAAGAGAGAGGTAGAGGTAGAGAAGGGGAAGAGAGAGGTAGAGAAGGGGAACAGATATGTAGAGGTAGAGGTAGAGAAGGGGAAGAGAGAGGTAAAGGTAAAGGTAGAGAAGGGGAAGAGAGAGGTAGAGGTAGAGAAGGGGAAGAGAGAGGTAGAGAAGGGGAAGAGAGAGGTAGAGGTAGAGGTACAGAAGGGGAAGAGAGAGGTAGAGAAGGGGAAGAGAGAGGTAGAGGTAGAGAAGGGGAAGAGAGAGGTAGAGAAGGGGAAGAGAGAGGTAGAGGTAGAGAGAAGAGGTGGAGAAGGGGAAGAGAGAGGTAGAGGTAGAGAAGGGGAAGAGAGAGGGAGAGGTAGAGGTAGAGAAGGGGAAGAGAGAGGTAGAGGTAGAGAAGGGGAAGAGAGAGGTAGAGGTAGAGGTAGAGAAGGGGAAGAGAGAGGTAGAGAAGGGGAAGAGAGAGGTAGAGAAGGGGAAGAGAGAGGTAGAGGTAGAGAAGGGGAAGAGAGAGGTAGAGGTAGAAGTAGAGAAGGGGATGAGAGAGGTATAGGTGGAGAAGGGGAAGAAAGAGAGAGGGAGTCAGACAGAGAGGGAAAGAGATAAGAGTGAGAGACAAGAGTTTCGTACACTCATGATGGTCTTGTCGCTGCCTGCTGAGGACACACTCCACCTCTTCCCTGCCTTCCCATCACCAGGCGGAGACGCCCTGTCCTGGTCTGCACTGTGGATCTTCCTGTTCAGGTCCTGGAACATGTCCTGGTGACGCTTCCGTGTGTGCATGATCTTCTACATGGGACAATCACATAGGAAAACCAACCACCCATTTATCCACCATCAACATCTACACAGTGTGTTATATACCATGGTACTACTTTGGTATTAACAGAGAAAAAAACATCAATCATCCTTAAACAACAACATAGCTTGTGCAAAATCTTCTACACGGACCAAACACATAAAAAACTACCATCAAAGAAAAATCCTTCATTTAGCTCCCATCCACCAGAGATGTCTACAAAGCTTAGATAGAGTACTGTATATGATCTGCTATGCAGTCACATGCACCATAATTGTAAAGAAAAGGGGATTATGTCAATTCTAGTGGATTTTTGGAACCAGAATTGAGACATTAGAGACAGTTTGTCAAACCGTCAAGACATTATTTCAGAAGAAATGCAGAAGTCTGAAATTACCTCAAAGTCCAGCTCCGCATAGCGAGATTTTCGTCTCTGGAGAAAGACAAGAAGGAAAGATTAAAAGATACATCCTGCTATCATCATTATGCTGTGTGAGTCTGACTAGACAAAATTGTGATGTCTTCCTCAGCATTTCACTGTTTCACTGTTAGTTTCAAATCAGTTAAAAAGACTGAGACAGTTTCTCAGTGGAAACAGTGACTCATGACAAACTGAGCGTCCATGTTGCTTAATCCTGACCCCATTGGCGTGAATCCTCGCAGTAAACAGCTTGTGATCGCGTGACCTTTGTTAGCGAGCAGAAAAAGAAAGGCCTGACCTTCAGGCTGCTTGGTTGTTGGTTGCCCTGGCAGCTGCGACCTTGCATGAACAGCATTTTGGGAGGGGAGCGAGTTTGGCCCTGAGGTGAAAAGACACCAGCAGGCTGAGAGGTCTGACTGGTTGCCTATCTGTCTGTCTGCCTATCTGACTGGCTGGCTTGGCACGACTAGCTGTGCGTGGGTGTGTGCTGGTCAGTGTAGCAGTCTGAGTTTGAGCTCCCCTACTGGACTGGCCCAGTCAAGGAGAGAATACTAAAACCTGACCTTTTTAAAGATCTAGGTGTTCTGTCAAGCCAGGCGAGATAGGGATATTTCCGTACATGTTGCCACTGCAGTGCTGTTACCACACAGAAAAGGATAGCGACTATAAAGATATCTCAACAGAAACCCTACGGCATGAATACAGTACCACCACATATTGACAGTAAAGGGCACTGGTTAGTTTCTGATATTTTCTTTGATCAAGCTGTCCCATCTCCTTCCCAAGTCATATGGTGAAAACATGTGGTTGTGTGTGTGTGTGTGTGTCTTACCTCCAGGGAGCTCATGGAGAGCGTGGACACGGTCTCGCTCTTGGACATCATTCCAGAGTTCCCAGAATCACCCTGTTCACACATGCTGTTGGTCATGTGGGATTCTCCGGAGACGTTCTGCATGTTGTGGACGGGCGACTCCCTCTCTGAGCAGGAGACACTGACCAGGTCTGCAGGCAGGCTCTTCAGCGCGAAACCCGGGACGCCCTCCACCCCCGCCGAGTTGGCCAGGTGGATGAGCCTGGTCTGGGGCATCTGCTGCTCGATGCTGATGTTGTACTTGGCTGTCGTGTCCTCCTTGCTGCCCTTTCCGGGCCGCCCCAGGGTGCCAGTGTTGTTGTTGTTAGGCAGGATGATGTACCCTGTGCCCTCAGGCCCCCCGGCCTCCCCTGTCTCCCGTGGAGACAGCTCCCCATCCAGCTGTTTAAAGAGCTCCCCGTCACAGATGTAGATGGACTTGGCTCCCGGCAGCTCGGTGCTGATGCCCTTGGTGGCGCCACCCTTCTCCCTGCGCAGGGTGAGAGTATGACTGGGGTAGTCTGCCACATTCTGGAGGTGGACCTTGGCCATGCTGGCAGGCATGGTGTTGAAGTTAGAGCCCTTCTGAAGGGTCAGGGGCTGGGAGGATGGCTTCTCATCACCCTGGAGAGAGGAACGCTTCAGAGTACCTGGGGAGGGAGGGAGGGAGGTTGGGAGGGAGGGAGGGAGGGCAACAGAGAGAGAGAGAGATTTGAGAGGACGCAAAACTCAGAGATAAAGAGAGGGTGACTTTCAAGATGTCCAACTCAGACTTGGACATGCTATAGAATGAGTGCAAACCTTCCCACTGTTGATTTAACGAGTGACTACACTGCCTTCCTTGAACTTCTGATCATTAGCTTGAAGATTACGCCGTGACCCTGTTTCACTGCATCTGCTGGCTTGCTGTGGTGTGTATCTCACTATTGAGCACAGGGCTAGACAACAGCATCAGACAACTTCCTGTCAGCATGAGAAAATATTTTACAATCACTCTCCAGTCCCCACCGCTCCACACACACTCACACAAAGAAAAAGTCATTTCACTCCTCTTATATTCCATCTCCCCCTTCAGAGGGCTTGTCTGCTGTGTCTCGCGTCTCAATGGCGTTTCTGCTCCAGATGCTTTTCCTGATATCCTCTCGGGAGATAATCAGATTTCCGTCCGCTCCCAACGGACACCAGAGGAGAGCCTCTATCTGATGCTGCAGTGTTGGTCGGTACATAATTATAGCACGGCCGGCCCGCCTGCCGGTGGATGTGGGGGAAGATGTGGGAGACTCAGACAGCCCTATTTATCCACATATTACTGCTCCGCACTGATTCGCACACCACCGCCCTATTGCCAAATGGCTGGGCTAAATTGCGTTATGCTGCAGTAATATGGTGCATCTCATGTCAAAACAGTGTTTTGTGCTTCATAAGGGGCGGCTGCTGTGGAATGGGAGGGTGCTGCTAAAACACAATACGCGTACAGCAGACAGGGAAAGCAGGTGAAACTTTTTAATGACAGAACTCAAAGAAAAATCGACATGCATAGAGAGAGTTGTATAGGGTCAGACAGACAGAGAGACGGACATACAGACGGTCAGACAGTCAGGCAGACAGACAGACGGACACCTTGCATAAACTCACTCTTTTTTTTGCCGGTACTCTTACCTCCTCTGCAAGCCATGTCGACGTCTTTCTCGAAATCAGTCTAACGAAGAAAAGAAATGTATAGAAAACCTGTTAACAAGGAGCATGTAATACATGTCAAGTATATTAGACATTGTTTAAGATGAAGAATAACGTTCCATTGGTACAACCATAAGCTGAGCGTGTCCGTTCTGGAAAGATCCCCCTGAGTCTCCATTCCCGTCCTCCTGACGGTCCACTACCCGACACTTCACTGCCTCTTGAACCTACAGTACACCATAATAAACACAGAGGTCATGACCTTTCAATGTCACAGTCAGATTTCTCTCTGCTCATCCTCCTCCCCTCCACATCACCCTCAAAACAACCAATGACTTTTCCCTTTTAGCTCCTAGTGGAGCACAGAGCACACCAACCAATACATTTTTTTAAATAATAATGAATAAAAAAGAGTAGGAGACAGAGTATCATCAAGGTGAAATGTGTCAGAGTGACAACAGGGTAAAGAATGATGTACCTCTCGGCGCAGGATGCAATGCACCATGACGATGACGAAGCCTTCCAGCGAATCAAACACAGCGAACAGGATCTGGAAGAGGGAGGAGCGGCGGTCGGTGATGGCCAGGACAGCAGACATCCAGGTGAGGGCCAGGAGAGGCAGAACCACACAGGAGCTCCACAGCGACGCCCTGGAGGATGGGAGGGGAACAGCAGCCCAGGGCCAGGGTCAGTACTACAGTCAGTAGAAGATACACAAAGAGGGAAAGACTACACTCTTGGAAAACAACTGTCTCTATTTAATACAATTTTCAATGATTTACTTGTTTGAAATGTATAATTACAATAGAAGCGTGTCAAATGTAATACATACAATATCTACTCCTAAAAAAGGCATCTATGTACTGTATGTTGCCCTCGTTGTTGAAATGATTGGCATTATGTATAGTATAATAAACCTATAACAAGGTGTAGGTACATAGCTTGATGTTTTAAATATACTTACAGTAGCTATGCTAATATCACACACAAAAACATACATCCATAATCAATTGAAATATATGTTCCATAACTGACATATACAAAATGCATGTACGTTTAGGATGTGTCAATAAAACATATGAGACCAAGAGCAACAGGAAAAGGAGGAGCTGAGGTGAGTAGAGGAGGAACAAAAGTGAAATGAAGCAAAGAAACGTAACATAAAGACAAACGCAAGAGGCAGAGGGCAGAGGTGTGATTAAGTGGACAGGGACTTGTCTTCTGGTCCATATGTTCCTACAGGACAATGTCTCTCTCTCTCCTTTATCAACATGTGTATTTCTTTCCCTAAACTCCTCAACTCTTCAGAGTCTTTGTTTCACATGTCCACCTGTTAACTCTGTCCTGAGTTGATGGACTGAAAGGTTTCTAGGTGTTGTTTAAAACAGATCCAAGCATTCAGACATACTCCCACTGAATAACACATTACATAAAATATAGTTACACAGGCCTGGCAGGCCTGGCAACAGAAACCCAAAGCACATGCACACACACACACGCACACACACACACACTAATTGATAAGTCAAGTGCACTGCCCGTGAAAACCTCCTCCATGCCGATACAGATGTAGAGTTACTGTATCCATCCATAGCCTGGGGGCATTACAGAGCTGAAAGCCACTGAGCCTTGCACTTTCACTCTGGCCTATATTAAAGCTGTTTTTCTGCAGTCTGTGATTCACACACACACACACACACACACACACACACACACACACACACACACACACACACACACACACACACACACACACACACACACACACACACACACACACACACACACACACACACACACACACACACCTTACAAGAACAGCACTGGAGAACTAATTCCCAATGATTCTCAGCGAGGGTACAGGGGAAGAGAGGGAACGAAAAGGGGGGAAAGAAAAAGATATAAAGAAGAGGAGGAGGAAGTAGAGGAGGCATATCAAGGTAAAGGAAACAGGTAAACAAAGCACTATAGAATATGTGGGTAAATAATTAGCAGGACTAACATGGCGTTACTGGTAGCTGTGGTAGAAACGTCAGCCGACGAGATAACTCCGCACTTGGCACATTTGAGCGTCATATTGTACAGTGGTACTGTCATCTGACTGCAAAGTAGTCAAATTAACACACGTTGTAACATAACACACACAGATACAAACGCACACATACACACACACACTTACACTCAGAGTGAGTCACAGTTCCCTCTCTCTCTCTAGCTCTCTCTCTCTCTCTCTTTCTCTCTCTCTCTCTCTCTCTCTCAGGGCTAAGGGGTATGTGTCAGGGCTGAGCCGGACAAGATACACAACCACATGGGTGGATATGTCACTAAGGGCTGATTTATTCCTCAATGATTGATCACTGCTCCTACTATGTGAACAGAACAAACGTATAGGGGATCCTAACCAACACAGATGAGTGGGATAATCAAGTCAACAAAGGCACTATTGCGTTCCGACATTATTCTAATCATCTTGAGTCTGTGCAGAAAAGTGCAGTGACACTGTTGCACATGATGTCGCTCAAACTAGTGATTCAAAATATGATTAATAAGTGGTTAAGGTAGCCTAGCGGTTCAGAGGTTGGGCCAGTAACTGTATAGGTTGCTGGTTCGAATCCCTGAGCTGACTAGGTGAAAACTGCCAATGTGCCCTCGAGCAAGGCACTTAACCCTAATTGCTCCTGTAAGTCACTCTGGATAAGTGTCTGCTAAATGACCAACATGTAAGAAGAGAGATACTTGTGCAGGTCTGATTCTTATTGGCCAGGCACCTGTATGTGCACTGGCATGAATACACATTATATTTCCCTTCTTCATCTTATTATTCACATTGTTGAATCCTTCATTTATATGCATTCAACTAGATAATGATGGTATTCTTATAAATGAATAATGCAAATGTCTAATTAGAGACACTTCATGTGCCTATTGATGCTTTGCGTCTCAGTTGCGTTGTTTATTTAGCTTCCTAAATGTAATTGCTGTGAATATTTTCACCCCTGGTTATTTCTCCCTACGCCTCACTGGTCAGAATGATTACTTTATACAGGCATTACTGAACACCCTGCTAAGGCTCTCACACACACACACACACACACACACACACACACACACACACACACACACACACACACACACACACACACACACACACACACACACACACACACACACACACACACACACACACACACACACACACACACACACACACATGTAGGCATGTACACACACACATACACACACAAAGTAACACTCAAACACATGAACTATGAACTCAAAGTAGTGAGTCGTGACAGGACTCTTAGCCTATATCGCCAATTAACAAATGAACAGTGTGTTTTTACGCCTGTGCATTACCAGGTGTACATATGTGAATGTGTGTACGTATAAGTGTGTGTTTCTGCATGGCTGCATTTGAACAACACAAAGGATAGACAATGAATTCTAAAGATTTCCTGAGAAGCTGTTTCTCCACTGGTACTGTAATCCACAAATACTGTAGAGAATCATCACAGTTCCCATCTAGCAGTCTATTTCTGTGTCACCCCACTTCTCCAGTGTCTGTGCTGTCATCCAATCTCCTCTCATCACATCACAATGCCCAGTGTGGCTGTGGCCTGCCTCTCTCTGCCTGGATGCCTGGCTGGAAGTAAGAGACACAGTACAATCTCTACAATGCCTCTTCATCATGGATGACATGCTGTCTGAGAAATAATACAGCAATAATACACGAGAGGGTATGTGATTACTGAGATTATTATCAGGACGTGATGCAACAATAAACTGTCCATCCATACTTCAACACAATGGCTTGAAAGCTGCTTCATTATATTAAAATACTCCCACAAGAAACACACATCTAGAAGAAACAGAGTTTGAGAAGAACCGTGTCACAAAATGGCCGCTCGCAAAACAACAATTAAACCTTTGATTCCATATAGCCGCTGGACAGATGGATTAAAAATCACATTATAAGAAATTCCATTTCAAGTAAAAGGGCAATACAACCAACACCCCCCCCCCCTTCTGCCATAGGCTTTGATATGAAAAAGCAATCAGTAGCTTTTGAAATACAACACCATTTCCCTCGTCTTTATGATGTGTAGACGACAGAGAGAGTTCAGTGAGAGAGAATGAAGCTGAGTAGGAAACTCCCATATACACAGGGACACATAGACCTGCTCAAATAAAATCCAGGTCTTCAATCAAACAACCAATACTCTTCAGCTTAATGCTCACTTTATTGTTCTGTCTCAACAATGTGGGTAGAAGAGATTAGATAGGTGATATCCTGTGGTTCCCAGTCGACAAACAAGGGTACAAAGCTTACCCAGTATACTGGTATTTCTTTCACATGGATCGTCCACTCTGTAACAATTGCCACTTTTTTCCAGTGAGCCTGGGAGGAGCCAGTCTGTATAGTGACAACTAGGGTTAAAGTAACTGAACAGCAACCTCCTAACACAGTGCTAACACTTCCTGGAAGGAGGAAGGAGGAAACAGTACACCCCACCAGCTCTGCCTGGATGGCTTTACAGTTGGCCTTTCCTCTTCTCTCCTGTCTTGTCCTCTATTCTCCTGTCTGTTTCCATTTTCCCCTCCAATTAGTCTCTAATTTTAGGGGTGGAGAAAAGTGAGAGAGAGCCTCACCAGGCAGTGAGTGTACATCTAAATCTCTGAGATATGAGAGAGCGGAGCTACAGTACACCGTGCCCAATTAGGCACACCATCTAGCAATCAATAATTATCTTGATTAAACATGTTAGCTATTGAAAGGCGAGGGGGAAAAGAGGCTTCTGTTTTCCACGTATCCACTCTGCCCCTCCCCACAGTCCCTCCACCTCTCAGTCCACGTATCCACCCTGCCCCTCCACACAGTCCCTCCACCTCTCAGTCCACGTATCCACTCTGCCCCTCCCCACAGTCCCTCCACCTCTCAGTCCACGTATCCACTCTGCCCCTCCCCACAGCCCCTCCACCTCTCAGTCCACGTATCCACCCTGCCCCTCCCCACAGTCCCTCCACCTCTCAGTCCACATATCCACCCTGCCCCTCCACACAGTCCCTCCACCTCTCAGTCCACGTATCCACCCTGCCCCTCCCCACAGTCCCTCCACCTCTCAGTCCACGTATCCACTCTGCCCCTCCCCACAGTCCTTCCACCTCTCAGTCCACGTATCCACTCTGCCCTTCCCCACAGTCCCTCCACCTCTCAGTCCACGTATCCACTCTGCCCTTCCCCACAGTCCCTCCACTTCTCAGTCCACGTATCCACTCTGCCCTTCCCCACAGTCCCTCCACCTCTCAGTCCACGTATCCACTCTGCCCTTCCCCACAGTCCCTCCACCTCTCAGTCCACGTATCCACTCTGCCCTTCCCCACAGTCCCTCCACCTCTCAGTCCACGTATCCACTCTGCAGTGCCACCCTGCCCCTCCCCACAGTACCTCCAACTCTCAGTCCATGTATCCACTCTGCAGTGCCACCCTGCCCCTCCCCACAGTCCCTCCACCTCTCAGTGCACATATCCACTCTGCCCCTCCCCACAGTCTCTCCACCTCTCAGTCCACGTATCCACCCTGCCCCTCCCCACAGTCCCTCCACCTCTCAGTCCACTTATCCACCCTGCCCCTCCCCACAGTCCCTCCACCTCTCAGTCTACGTATCCACCCTGCCCCTCCCCACAGTCCCTCCACCTCTCAGTCTACGTATGCTTAATTTGATCCTTGAGAAGGCAGAGGGAGCAGAGGTGGCCGAAACAGTGAGTATAATATCAGAGAATACCATGGTATCCTACTGTGTTGTGCATGTATCCAGTCTTCTGGTGCCACCTCTGCCCCCTCTCCCCTCTGTCCAGGCATCACTGATAGCCCAGTGGTCTTCTGCGTAACATCGGTGTAAAACAACCCTTAAACAACCCCCCAGTACCCACTGTGTAATCGAATGCTCACAAACACACAGGCCAAAGCACACACTCACACATCTAAACACACACGAACATACACACACCATTTCATATACTACTCTGTGCCATGTCCTATACTTCTGTCACTATTCATTCTGTATCTTAGTAATGTGACAACTTTGAACAGAACTATGGATCACAACTCTGTTCTAGATTTTGCACTGCAGTTTATGTTTATAGTTACTCTATACATCTAGTTCTTGTCTAGCTGGTTTTAGATGGAAGCTGGGATATTGACAGCAGGGAAAGAGATTCTACAATTCTACTAGTAGGGGAGTGTGAGGAGGGAGTATTAAGCCAATCAGAGTGTAAGGAGGGGATATTAAGCCAATCAGAGAGCGCTAAAGCCAGGGGGAGGAGATTTAGTGGGTGGGCCATGAGCAGGGCTGATAGCCAATACAAATCAACAACAGTGGGAGGGGGCAGATGTTTTACCGAATAAGTGACGAGGTGGAAAGGGGGAGCTGAGATTGAGGTGTTCCTGATTGGAGAGGAGGAGCCCTGAGTGAGAGAGAGGGGGGATTCTGTGCAAACTCAAAAAGAACGTTTCAGACAGCAAAAAACAAACTTGTACAGTTCAAGAATAGATCATTGCAGAGAGGCAAACATGTTGTTCAGAGAAAATAAATACATAAATAAACAACAATACAGTTGGATGTACTAACTATGGCCAATGAGGGCACAGATCAGAAGCCTGCGAGAAGGGGGGAGCAGGGGTCACCAAGAGGTCAAAGGTCAACCCTGGGGTTATATAGGGACTAAAGGTGACCTCTCACAACTTTGGCGAGTATTGAACTGCACATGCTACTGTCTGTATTAAGTAGCAGTAGTATATATAAACAAAGCAGCCTTTAAGACTAGTATACATGGTTGAAGAAGGTTGAAAACCTTCCATCCTGTCTCAGGAACTTGGCTGTAGTATGGCTGTGGTAAAACCCCATCTCCAACACAACAGATGTATCAGATGGAGTATGTTTCATACTATAGTGAGTAGCATTTTTTAACAAACACAACAGAAAATAAACCAATTTCTATGGACGTAGAGACACCATTAGCGGTGAACAATAAATCAAACACATGACATTATCGTGTGCTTTGAGTGATCTCTGAGGTCTCTACTCTATACCCATAGGGCCCCTGCTCCCCTTCCCTATAAAACAATCAACCAAACAAAAAAAAAGAGAAAGATGGATATACAGAAATGTACATTATATAGCAACACCTGCAAATGAAGAGAAGCTGAGTGAATGTGTAAAAGCAACATACAGTATATGGCAGAGTATAATGAAACCAATATGATAGCCATGAGATGAGCACTGATGCGCCATCTTGTTTCTTAATGGCAGGGTCCGATAACCACTCCAATCTTCCCTTTTCTTATATCTCCCTCCCTCCCCACCCTCCCTCGCTCCTCTCTTCTTCTATGCCTCTCTGTCAGACCTCATCCTTTACAAATCTTCCAATCATTGATCACTTTCTGTATTATAAAAACATCCGCATATTCCTTTCAATATCTGCTCCTTTTTATTTCCCCGCTCTCACCTCTCTCTCTCTCTCTCTCTCTGCTCTCAATATATCTCACCTCACTCTCTCTCTCTCTCTCTCTCTGCTCTCAATATATCTCACCTCTCTCTCTCTCTCTCTGCTCTCAATATATCTCACCTCTCTCTCTCTCTCTCTCTCTCTCTGCTCTCAATATATCTCACCTCTCTCTCTCTCTCTCTCTCTGCTCTCAATATATCTCACCTCTCCCTCTCTCTCTCTCTCTCTCTGCTCTCAATATATCTCACCTTTCTCTCTCACCTCTCTCTCTCTCTCTCTCTCTCTCTGCTCTCAATATATCTCACCTCACTCTCTCTCTCTCTCTCTCTGCTCTCAATATATCTCTCCTCTCTCTCTCTCTCTCTCTCTCTCTCTCTCTCTCTCTCTCTCTGCTCTCAATATATCTCACCTCACTCTCTCTCTCTCTCTCTGCTCTCAATATATCTCACCTCTCTCTCTCACCTCTCTCTCTCTCTCTGCTCTCTGCTCTCAATATATCTCACCTCACTCTCTCACCTCTCTCTCTCTCTCTCTCTCTCTCTCTCTCTGCTCTCAATATATCTCACCTCTCTCTCTCTCTCTCTCTCTCTCTCTCTCTGCTCTCAATATATCTCACCTCACTCTCTCACCTCTCTCTCTGCTCTCTGCTCTCAATATATCTCACCTCACTCTCTCACCTCTCTCTCTCTCTCTCTCTCTCTCTCTCTCTGCTCTCAATATATCTCAACTCACTCTCTCTCTCTCTCTCTCTCTCTCTCTCTCTCTCTGCTCTCAATATATCTCACCTCTCTCTCTCTCTCTCTCTCTCTCTGCTCTCAATATATCTCACCTCTCTCTCTCTCTTTGCTCTCAATATATCTCACCTCTCTCTCTCTCTCTCTCTCAATATATCTCACCTCTCTCTCTGCTCTCAATATATCTCACCTCTCTCTCTCTCTTTGCTCTCAATATATCTCACCTCTCTCTCTGCTCTCAATATATCTGCTCTCCTATATCTCTGCTCTCAATATATCTCACTCTCTCTCTCTCTGCTCTCAATATATCTCACCTCTCTCTCTCTCTCTCTCTCTCTCTGCTCTCAATATATCTCACCTCACTCTCTCTCTCTCTCTCTCTCTGCTCTCAATATATCTCACCTCTCTCTCTCTCTCTCTCTCTCTCTCTCTCTCTGCTCTCAATATATCTCACCTCTCTCTCTCTCTCTCTCTGCTCTCTGCTCTCAATATATCTCACCTCACTCTCTCTCTCTCTCTCTCTCTCTCAATATATCTCTGCTCTGCTCTCAATATATCTCACCTCACTCTCTCTCTCTCTCTCTCTCTGCTCTCAATATATCTCACCTCACTCTCTCACCTCTCTCTCTCTCTCTGCTCTCAATATATCTCACCTCACTCTCTCTCTCTCTCTCTCTCTCTCTCTGCTCTCAATATATCTCACCTCTCTCTCTCTCTCTCTCTCTGCTCTCAATATATCTCACCTCTCTCTCTCTCTTTTGCTCTCAATATATCTCACCTCTCTCTCTCTCTCTGCTCTCAATATATCTCACCTCTCTCTCTGCTCTCAATATATCTCACCTCTCTCTCTCTCTGCTCTCAATATATCTCACCTCTCTCTCTCTCTCACTCTCTCTGCTCTCAATATATCTCACCTCTCTCTCTCTCTCTCTCTCTCTCTCTCTCTGCTCTCAATATATCTCACCTCTCTCTCTCTCTCTCTCTGCTCTCAATATATCTCACCTCTCTCTCTCTCTGCTCTCAATATATCTCACCTCTCTCTCTCTCTCTCTCTCTCTCTCTCTCTCTCTCTCTCTCTCTCTGCTCTCAATATATCTCACCTCTCTCTCTCTGCTCTCAATATATCTCACCTCTCTCTCTCTGCTCTCAATATATCTCTCCTCCCTCTCTCTTTCTCTCTCTCTCTGCTCTCAAGATATCTCTCATCCCTCTCTCTCCCTCTCTCTGCTCTCAATATATCTCTCCTCTCTCTCTCTCTCTCTCTCTCTCTCTGCTCTCAAGATATCTCTCCTCCCTCTCTCTCTCTCTGCTCTCAAGATATCTCTCCTCCCGCTCTTTCTTTCTCTCTCTCCCTCTCTCCTTTTGTCTGTGCTCCTATTCCCCAGCTTTTATCTCCCGTTTCTAAACTCTGTCTTCCAAAAAAAATAACTCAGCAATTTCCTCATCTGACTCTTTCTTCTTCTCCTGCGTTCTAAACGCGAGAGCCAATGGCATCACTAGCCCCACCCCCAAGCGTATGCCCCCCGGCTGGTGATTGGTGGACCAGTGAGATGGATGTGTGGTAGGATAAGGCATACCCTGCCCTCTCCTTCAGTTTCATATCAGTAATGCCGTCTTTGGACACCAGTTTGTTAAATACGAGAATCCCGATAACCATGTTAACCTGTCAGAGAGAAAAGAGAGATGTGAACGAAGCAGCCAGATACAGAGAACAACTCTACAACCACTCTGTCAGTCTGACATGGGACTACAGACATGAGTATGATGCATGCATGTGAATTATGTCAGTTCCACACATAAAGAGAATAGCTTTACATATGAAAGCTGCAGTATGTACGCTACCGTTCAAAGGTTTTGGGGTCACTTAGGCATTTCCTTGTTCTTGAAAGAATTTTTTTTTTTTTTCGTCCATGAAAATAACATCAAACTGATCGGAAATGCAGTGTAGACATTGTTAATGTTGTAAATGACTATTGTAGCTGGAAACGGATGATTTTTAATGGAATATCTACATAGGCGTAGAGGCCTGTTATCAGCAACCAATCACTCCTGTGTTCTAATGGCACGTTGTGTTAGCTAATCCAAGTTTATCATTTTAAAAGGCTCATTGATCATTAGAAAACCCTTTTGAAATTATGTTAGCACAGCTGAGAACTGTTGTCCTGATTAAAAAAGCAATAAAACTGTCCTTCTTTAGACCAGTTGAGTTTCTGGAGCATCAGCATTTGTAAAATGTCTACATTGTGTTACATGTTATTTTAATGGACCAGAAATGTGCTATTCTTTCAAAAACAAGGACATTTCTAAGTGACCCCAAACTTTTGAATGGTAGTGTATATAAAGTTGTAACTGCTAAGTCAAGGTAATAACATGTAGTTAGACAAGTGGTAGCAATCTTGCACATAGGGTCCATTGATGACTATACATGGTTGATGAAGATGTTAGTTAAGATAATGTAATGTAATGTATGTATTGACTGGCTATAACCAATAGTAAGTAGTATGTCGTATGTTGACTGCATTAAGTCAAAATGGTAAGTTTACGGTTAGGTCAAGATAAACGTTACAGTATCTGACATATTTCTGTGGCTAAATGTTAATCTAAGATCAGTAAAGCAACAAAGGTTTCTCAGACAAATAGAGGCTGAGACAGAGAGATAGGAAGTACCAAGACTACAGCGGCAGCCGGTCCCACAAACGCATAAAGCAGACCACCTTCCAGAGACAGCCAGCAGCTGAGAGAGAAAGAGGAAGAGAGGGAGGAGGAGGAAAGGAAAAAGGCAGGAAGAGAGAGTGACACCCAGAGAAGACAAAATGAAAAGAAAGAAAGGTGGCATGAGAAAAAAGGGATGGATACATTGTTTTAAAAAAAAGATGGTGTAAGAAAGAGAGAAAAGGAGGGAGGGGTAGAGCGAGGAGAGGAAGAGGTCAAGTCAGATACCAGCACTCAATTCACACAAATACAACCCCCACGTATAAGGATTCTGTATCACACGTCTTAAATGCTCTTTAAACAGTTAGCTAATCCAATATGGGAAGGTTAAGAAGAAGAGAGTTCTGGAGGTATACAGGTATATAGAAAGAAAGATACAGAAAGACAGAGAGACAAAAGTACATTTGTCTAGACAAAGGGAGACACAAAGCAACAATATCAGGGTTAGCAGACTCACTAGTTGACGGTGCCATATCCCTTAGCTTTGGTGAAACCCACAGAGACTGCCACAACCAGAGCAGGTAGACCTAAGAAGGAGGAGGGGGAAGGGTCAGTACTGGGTAGGGATGGGACGGACACACAGATGGACAGACAGAGAAACAGATAAAACTGATCTCCCCCCTTGCCCCCAGCATCCTCACCCCAGCCCAGACACAGGAATCGCTTGCGGATGATGCGGTTCCTCAGCCGGCCAGTCACGGCCATGTATGACTGCCACGCCTCTGTCAGAACCCAACAAAACGACGACAGGAAGAAGAAATGCAGGAAAGCAGCGACCAACGTGCAGATCACCTGAGAGAGGGAGAGAACACAAGATAGGAAGAGAGGGACAGAGAGTGAGGGAGAAAGAGAACAAGAGGGGGAGAAAGAAGGAGAGTGTGAGGGGGGTTGAAAGAGGGAACAGGGAAGAGAAGAAGAGATGGAGAGATGTGAGTAAAGGATCTTTACAAGACCTTGAGAGAGTGCGTGGTAAGATACAGCTTGTTCATTGGCTCTTACCTTGTTCCGTGTCTGCGTCTGACCAATGAGGATGAGGGCGTTGGAGGAGATGATGGAGAGGCAGAAGTTGATGAGGATGACGGAGCGCTCGGAGCGAATGTACCTGAGGAGAGACAACATGTTGAGGGGTCCACACCTTTCCCAGTTGACCGTCAACCATCAACAGCCACACCAATACTTCCTTCACTTAAACGGTTCAAAAGCTCTAGCCTTTTCACACTATCAAGCCAACCTGAACCGCACTATGCTGGCTCAGATTTAGTCTACTTTGTCATTTCCAGCACGGTTCAAGCAACTATGGAGGATGTGTAACCAAACCAGCCTAATACAGGTCAGCTGGGCATAGTAACTACTCAGATACCACTCGAAACAAAAGACCAGAGTCAATGTGTTCTCACCTCCAGACCGACACATAGATGATGATGAGGAGCAGCAAGGTGAGAGAGGAGACTCCACAGCCCACCATCAGCGTCACAGAAGGAAGCTGCATTTTATCCATGTTCTGCAGGAGACACACGTACAGTCAACACACAGACTGTTAGGACTGTAAAGACATGTAAAGAAGCTGTCCTCTTCTCCTTTTAAGAGCAGATTCTTTCTTCCACTCTCCTGGTTCATGACTGCAAAACTAAAACAGCCACACACACAGGACCCCCCACCCACACACACACACAGACATGCGCAGTGCCGTGTACAGAGGTATATCTGGTATCTTTGATAAAAAGAGCAGGTAGCTGGAGAAAGGCAGGCAGGCAGGCTGCTGTTTGGGCCTTGGCTGGATATGGAGCAAGGTGACTCCAAGGTTAATCACCACAAAGATTCTTAGCTGAAGGCCATGAAGCACATTTTGACAGATTATTTTGTCAGACGTGTAGTCTGATTCAGACAGATTCAAACGTTCTACTATGAAACACAGCAAGACAAACCTCCTGTGAAAGCATCGACAACAACAGATCGCCGTCTCCATGTTCCCGCAGCAGCCATTATTTTAGTTGTCATGGTGATGCAGGATTTCGGTACGGTAGCGTGGCAGCAGAGGCAGTGATGGAAGGAAGGCTGCAGCAACCCACTAACCCTGCGTCTGCTTCATGCATCTCACCGGTGTGTGTGTCTGTGTGTTTAAGAGCGTGTCTGTGTGTGTATTTCAGACACAATTCCCAGACTTGACTCATACATGCTTAGCAGCACTGACTGACGAGTGTTCCCTGCTGTGGCCTGAACAGCGTGAAAGCTGGCAGACAGTGTATCTATCTGAGGGAGCAGTGCAGCCTGCAGGCTCCCATGCATGTCATCCTGAGCACTGGCATGCCACTCTCCCAATGCAGGCCAAGCGTGTGTGTTGACTGTGTTCCCCAATATACCATTGTGTGCTCTACACAGCAGTGCTAACAGCAAGCCATATCCAACATGTGGGTGTGACCTGTAGACTAGAGGATGTTCAAGAAGCCCATGTTCAGGAGTGTTGCTTAATGAAGTCTGCTTACTCTAAAAGACTAGCTTGATTAAAGGAAACATGTTCTAAGGGCAGCTGTCTTTCCTAAGGTTTGCTAGAGGTGGTGTTGGGGGTGGATGTAGGTGAATGGGTCTGATGGGAAGGGATAGGGATGGAGGGTCAGCAGGGGGTGGGGTTGAGGTGGTGTTGGGGGTGGATGTAGGTGAATGGGTCTGATGGGAAGGGATAGGGATGGAGGGTCGCTGCAGGGGGGTGGGGTTGAGGTGGTGTTGGGGGTGGATGTAGGTGAATGGGTCTGATGGGAAGGGATAGGGATGGAGGGTCGCCATGCAGGGGGTGGGGTTGAGGTGGTGTTGGGGGTGGATGTAGGTGAACGGGTCTGATGGGAGGATAGGGATGGAGGGTCGCCATGCAGGGGGTGGGGTTGAGGTGGTGTTGGGGGTGGATGTAGGTGAATGGGTCTGATGGGAAGGGATAGGGATGGAGGGTTGCCATGCAGGGGGGTGGGGTTGAGGTGGTGTTGGGGGTGGATGTAGGTGAATGGGTCTGATGGGAAGGGATAGGGATGGAGGGTCGCCATGTAGGCGGGGGGTGGTTGAGGTGGTGTTGGGGGTGGATGTAGGTGAATGGGCGGGGGGGGGGGGTTGAGGTGGTGTTGAGGTAGCTAGAGGTGAGATGCAGGTGGAAGGGAGAACGCCAGTCTTATGACAGGGATGGGGTAGGGGCGTCTATTCTATGGTTGTGCATTCCACCCTCAAGCAGAAGATAATTGGAGTTTATAGTCTGTCTTGTTTCCAGGTTTGATGTGTGCTAGAGGGCCAAGTGAATTAAATCCTTTGATTAATCTGCACTGCGGTGAGTTCCCCTCTCTCTCTCTGTCTGAAGGAAAAAGATTACGAGTGCAGCCGAATGGAACAATGTCCGCCGAGACCGAGTAACTTTTACAGCCCTCTCTGTCTCCACTAATGGCAGAGCAGGGATGTGTGATGAGAATCACGTACAGTGCAATCGCCTCGTGAGACAGACAGAGACTTCCCACCCGGTAGAGGCTACGTTATCCCAGAGTTGAACCAAAGACTTCCCATCCGGTAGAGGCTACGTTATCCCAGAGTTGAACCAAAGACTTCCCATCCGGTAGAGGCTACGTTATCCCAGAGTTGAACCAAAGACTACCCATCCGGTAGAGGCTACGTTATCCCAGAGTTGAACCAAAGACTTCCCATCCGGTAGAGGCTACGTTATCCCAGAGTTGAACCAAAGACTACCCATCCAGTAGAGGCTACGTTATCCCAGAGTTGAACCAAAGACTTCCCATCCGGTAGAGGCTACGTTATCCCAGAGTTGAACCAAAGACTTCCCATCCGGTAGAGGCTACGTTATCCCAGAGTTGAACCAAAGACTTCCCATCCGGTAGAGGCTACGTTATCCCAGAGTTGAACCAAAGACTACCCATCCGGTAGAGGCTACGTTATCCCAGAGTTGAACCAAAGACTTCCCATCCGGTAGAGGCTACGTTATCCCAGAGTTGAACCAAAGACTACCCATCCGGTAGAGGCTACGTTATCCCAGAGTTGAACCAAAGACTTCCCATCCGGAAGAGGCTTCGTTATCCCAGAGTTGAACCAAAGACTTCCCATCCGGTAGAGGCTACGTTATCCCAGAGTTGAACCAAAGACTTCCCATCCGGTAGAGGCTACGTTATCCCAGAGTTGAACCAAAGACTTCCCATCCGGTAGAGGCTACGTTATCCCAGAGTTGAACCAAAGACTACCCATCCGGTAGAGGCTACGTTATCCCAGAGTTGAACCAAAGACTACCCATCCGGTAGAGGCTACGTTATCCCAGAGTTGAACCAAAGACTTCCCATCCGGTAGAGGCTACGTTATCCCAGAGTTGAACCAAAGACTACCCATCCGGTAAAGGCTACGTTATCCCAGAGTTGAACCAAAGACTTCCCATCCGGTAGAGGCTACGTTATCCCAGAGTTGAACCAAAGACTTCCCATCCGGAAGAGGCTACGTTATCCCAGAGTTGAACCAAAACTGCCTTCAGAAATGGCTAAATGGTGATGTTGATTTGTTGGTTGCTGTCCTGTATCAATGCAGATATACAGGTATACATACAGTATCATAGTGTTAACAGCTATCCAACACCATCAAGATTTTCTGGGAATCACCATGGAAACAGTAGTTCAATGATACCTAGCCTGGGTGTGTCTAGTGTGTAGAGTCAAACTTTGGCTTTGATCATGACCTTCCACTGTACTCTGTATCTGACTGCATGTGACTCAAACCCAAGTAGGATTGATAGCATCTAAAGAAACATACATATATGAATGAGTACTGGTGAAGCTACAGCATGAGGAACAGTCTCTCTGATATAATGGGAAACACAAAGCTGTTCTGTGGTTCTGCGTTAGTTCTGAGTTAGTTGATCTATGTCTTACTATCTAGAGGTCTACTATGGGCTACATGGTCAAAGGCAGGTCTGTAGGTGTGTGAACTGCGTACTCACAGACCCATGACACATTCTAAGAAAGAGTTGTCTGTCTTTCTCTCTCACACACACACACACACACACACACACACACACACACACACACACACACACACACACACACACACACACACACACACACACACACACACACACACACACACACACACACACACACACACACACACACACACACACATTCATTCATTCATCCGATTCCCGAAAACACAAGCCTGCTGGGTTCAGGTTTGGGACTGCAGTGCATTTTCTCTCTCTCTTTCCTTCTACAGCCTGCAGCTGAGTAGGATTGACTGAACATGGTAACATTACAGAAGACAGGAGAGGAGAGATGAAGAGAGGGAATGATAAAGGGGCGGGACAGGGACCTACTATGTGGAGAGAGAGAGAGAGAGAGAGAGAGAGAGAGAGAGAGAGAGAGAGAGAGAGAGAGAGGCAGAGAAAGCAGCAGAGGAAAAGGATGTGAGAAAATGACTAAGCAGGAGGGAGAGGAAGATGGGATAAAGGGGTAGAAGAGAGACAGTGGGAGACTGGGTGTTTGTCATTCTGGGGCTGTATGAGGCTAGCTGCAGACAGAGGAGAGGAGAGGGGCTGCGCCATTCAGAATGTGGCAAGTGTTGCTGCAGGAATAATTAGCCTGTTCCGTAACCATGGCTGTCTCACAAACCAACTAGCATGGCAGGAGGGAGGAAGGAAGAAGAAGAAAGAGAGGGGGGGGATGAGAGGGAGAAGGAGGAAAAGGAGTGCCCTTCTCTCCTGGCACAGAACCAGGTGAATATAATTGCCACAATATGCTTCTCTTAGGGCATCTAAAAGCCCCCAGAATGCGACACTGCTGTGAAATAGCCTGTCGAGTGCCCAGGTAGAGAGGGGGACGAATAGAGGTAGAGAGAGGGATGAATAGAGGTAGAGAGAGGGATGAATAGAGGTAGAGAGAGGGATGAATAGAGGTAGAGAGAGGGATGAATAGAGGTAGAGAGATGGAAGGAAGAATGGGGGGGAGAAGCAGAAATCACTTGAGAAGTGCTATTAACACATGATGCTACTACTACTGCTACCCATTGCACAGGCACACGCCAAATAAACAGTGTGTGTGTGTGTGTGTGTGTGTGTGTGTGTGTGTGTGTGTGTGTGTGTGTGTGTGTGTGTGTGTGTGTGTGTGTGTGTGTGTGTGTGTGTGTGTGTGTGTGTGTGTGTGTGTGTGTGTGTGTGTGTGTGTGTGTGTGTGCAGTATGTGTAACTGTGTGTGTGTGCAGTATGTGTAACTGTATGCATATGTGCAGCTGTGTGCAATAAGGATAGCAACTGCTTCTGTGGGTGTATAGCAAGTGATGATCTGTAAACATCTTGCAGAGGTGCACACACACACACACACACACACACACACAAACACACACTTCCAAGATCATCCCCCCCTGGCTGAATAATCTTAGCTGTAGGATGGACGAGGGGAAGACGGAGGGAGTGTGAGAGAGGGAGAAGAGAGAGATAGAGATGGAGAAGAGAGAGATAGAGAGGGAGAAGAGAGAGACAGAGAGGGAGAATAGAGAGACAGATAGGGAGAAGAGAGATACAGAGATGGAGAAGAGAGAGAGACAGAGATGAAGAAGAGAGAGACAGAAATGAAGAAGAGAGAGACAGAGAGGGAGAAGAGAGAGACAGAGAGGGAGAAGAGAGGCAGAGAGGGAGAAGAGAGAGACAGAGAGGGAGAAGAGAGAGAGACAGAGATGAAGAAGAGAGAGACAGAGATGGAGAAGAGAGAGACAGAGATGGAGAAGAGAGAGACAGAGATGGAGAAGAGAGACAGAGATGGAGAAGAGAGAGACAGAAATGAAGAAGAGAGAGACAGAGAGGGAGAAGAGAGAGACAGAGATGGAGAAGAGAGAGATAGAGATGGAGAAGAGAGAGACAGAGAGGGAGAAGAGAGAGAGACAGAGATGAAGAAGAGAGAGACAGAGAGGGAGAAGAGAGAGACAGAGATGGAGAAGAGAGAGACAGAGATGGAGAAGAGAGAGAGACAGAGATGGAGAAGAGAGAGAGACAGAGATGGAGAAGAGAGAGAGACAGAGATGGAGAAGAGAGAGATACATAGATGGAGAAGAGAGAGACAGAGAGGGAGAAGAGAGAGAGACAGAGATGAAGAAGAGAGAGACAGAGATGGAGAAGAGAGAGACAGAGATGGAGGAGAGAGACAGAGATGGAGAAGATAGAGAGACAGAGATGAAGAAGAGAGAGACAGAGATGGAGAAGAGAGAGACAGAGAGGGAGAAGAGAGACAGAGATGGAGAAGAGAGAGACAGAAATGAAGAAGAGAGAGACAGAGAGGGAGAAGAGAGAGACAGAGAGGGAGAAGAGAGACAGAGAGGGAGAAGAGAGAGACAGAGAGGGAGAAGAGAGAGAGACAGAGATGAAGAAGAGAGAGACAGAGATGGAGAAGAGAGAGAGACAGAGATGAAGAAGAGAGAGACAGAGAGGGAGAAGAGAGAGACAGAGAGGGAGAAGAGAGAGACAGAGATGGAGAAGAGAGAGATAGAGATGGAGAAGAGAGAGACAGAGAGGGAGAAGAGAGAGACAGAGAGGGAGAAGAGAGAGACAGAGATGGAGAAGAGAGAGAGACAGAGATGGAGAAGAGAGAGAGACAGAGATGGAGAAGAGAGAGATACATAGATGGAGAAGAGAGAGACAGAGAGGGAGAAGAGAGAGAGACAGAGATGAAGAAGAGAGAGACAGAGATGGAGAAGAGAGAGACAGAGATGGAGGAGAGAGACAGAGATGGAGAAGATAGAGAGACAGAGATGAAGAAGAGAGAGACAGAGATGGAGAAGAGAGAGACAGAGAGGGAGAAGAGAGACAGAGATGGAGAAGAGAGAGACAGAAATGAAGAAGAGAGAGACAGAGAGGGAGAAGAGAGAGACAGAGATGGAGAAGAGAGAGACAGAGAGGGAGAAGAGAGAGAGAGATGGAGAAGAGAGAGACAGAGAGGGAGAAGAGAGAGACAGAGAGGGAGAAGAGAGAGACAGAGATGGAGAAGAGAGACAGAGATGGAGAAGAGAGAGACAGAGATGGAGAAGAGAGAGATAGAGATGGAGAAGAGAGAGACAGAGATGGAGAAGAGAGAGACAGAGAGGGAGAAGAGAGAGACAGAGAGGGAGAAGAGAGAGACAGAGATGGAGAAGAGAGAGACAGAGAGGGAGAAGAGAGAGACAGAGAGGGAGAAGAGAGAGACAGAGATGGAGAAGAGAGAGACAGAGATGGAGAAGAGAGAGACAGAGATGGAGAAGAGAGAGACAGAGATGGAGAAGAGAGAGACAGAGATGGAGAAGAGAGAGACAGAGATGAAGAAGAGAGAGACAGAGAGGGAGAAGAGAGAGATAGAGATGGAGAAGAGAGAGACAGAGAGGGAGAAGAGAGAGATAGAGATGGAGAAGAGAGAGACATAGATGGAGAAGAGAGAGATAGAGATGGAGAAGAGAGAGATAGAGAGGGAGAAGAGAGAGACAGAGATGGGGAAGAGAGAGAGATAGAGATGGAGAAGAGAGAGATGGAGAAGAGAGAGATAGAGATGGAGAAGAGAGAGACAGAGATGGAGAAGAGAGAGATAGAGATGGAGAAGAGAGAGACAGAGATGGAGAAGAGAGAGACAGAGATGGAGAAGAGAGAGACAGAGAGGGAGAAGAGAGAGACAGAGATGAAGAAGAGAGAGACAGAGATGGGGAAGAGAGAGATAGAGATGGGGAAGAGAGAGACAGAGATGGGGAAGAGAGAGACAGAGATGAAGAAGAGAGAGATACAGAACATCAAACGCACAGCTGCAGATTCTCAGGGCGAAAGACTGGCGTGTTTATTTGCTTTACTAAGACCCATCAAATCAAGCCTGTCCGTTGCTTGCAGGTGCACATTTTCTCATCCCCATCCCCTCCTTTTGATGTAGTATTTGGGAACAGCCATATAAAACCACATGCATATCTAAAACGGGTAAATGTCTCATCTGTCTGAATATTTTGGGTAACGTAATGTTATTCCATCCCTCCCTTCATCCATCCATCCGTTCTTCCCTTCCCTCTATCTAGGCCACACAGCGCAGAGGCTGTGGTGGTGAATTAGTACAGGGTCTTCTATAGCTTTAAGAGCCCTTGGTACCCTCCATACTGTTACCAGGGCAACTAGTGAACAACTGCTTCAGAGGCAGTTTCCAGTCTAATAATAACTAATCACTCTGAATGAACACTTCCTCACAAAGACAGTACTGGCCTTTTCATCTGGGCCACATTTGAGTGGTTTGATCCATCACTGGATTTACGAAGATATTGTCATATTAACACACCTATTTTTCCCCAGTTGGAATCAAATACTGATTATCTGTGATTTGTTCTGTAATTTTAGGCCCATTTTATGTAAATGCATCATTGGAGGATATTTAGGCAGCATACATGGAGCATAGCAGCATTCCAATGGAGACATGTGCAGGGAAATATTATTTCATTTGTCAAAATGCTGGAATAATATGTTACTATGTTACATTGGACAGTGTTCACATGAAATATGCAAGGACTCTTAACATGATTATAATAATAGCTGAATATCTAAAACCCTAAAATAAGTATTCACATAGCCTTACAATTTCTCATTCAGCATGTAATGTATGCAAATCAATAGTCAACAAGGTCATTTTGCAGTTGGAATATATAAACTGAATGTACCTCGACTAAAATGTGTCATCTCGACACAAATCTCCCCTTTCTGCTCGGTGGGACGACTTGAAAGATGCCCAAATTCTTTATTTGAGAATACACAGAGCCCTTGCTGAATGGCATCTGCGTGTCTCAAGCAGGAGAGGAGAGAGAGAGAGGGCGGGAGCGCGCGAGGGCTCTGTTTATACCGAATGGCAATGACGCCCTTTTCCACTAAACCCGTGAGATACATACACAAGCACCTCGATTCGGATACACTAACATAAAATAATGAAGGAAGTTTTCGGACTTACCATGTCAGGATTTAGCCGTGCTAAAATGGCGAAGGTTGAGAGTCTGTTACACACGCATTTGGTTCTCAATGAGTCGACAGGCACGGCTCTGCAGCCCCTGGCAGACCACGATCCGAGCAGCGAAGAGCTGCGGGAAAAGAGAGAGAGCGCTGCGGTGAATAAAAACGGGGGAAAGCTAGTCAAATCCCCCACCACGTTACAGACACCAGCTATTTAATTCCAAATCCCCTTTTGCATCTTCGCGGTTATCGAGCAAGAGCGCAGAAAACGCAGTGAAAATGGTGATGAAAGGTTATCTGTGAGCCAGACGCCGTGCTGCTCAGGTTTCTGCTTGGCCAGGTTATTGCAATATAGAGGTGGAATTCACAAATGACCCAAAAACAAACAATAGCAATGGGGGTAATAACAACAACAACAATAATGATAATTTTAAAAATTATAATAATAATGCAAATCTAAGTTATTATTGAATCTCATTATGTATCCCTCGATTTAGATTGCGTTTTTGGTGGAACAATTTAAAAGCTAAAGAGATCATATTTGTGTACCTAATATACAATTAATCAGCTGGAAAACATGTTTTATTGCGTGAACCCATTTTACAGTACTTCATGAGGCTGTAATGCCATCCTGACTTCCATTTACAGGTAAATAGGTTTTTGATGGCCTGGTCGAGGCCTTTGTTGTAGCATACTGGACAATACATCAACAATAAATTAAATTCTAACCCAATAAGAAAGCACTTTAAAGACACATGTAGTTCATTTTTCTGTTATATTGTTCACCATTCTTCAGTTGAGCATATTAATCAAAACGTGAATTGTGAATTTTCTCTGAACTTTGACAGATACCATATTTTTCTAAGTCTTAATGACCCTAAATGGACCAGGCTAAATCCACACCACTTTGTCACTCACTGTTTATTGGATTGACTAAACTTTTACCCACTTACTATAAAGCATTACTAACAATTCTAAAGTTTTAACATTCAAAAACAACATTGCCTAACAGCTTAGCGTGGAGTTCATGGGGAGCCTTCCCCTCTAGACATCTTGCTTGCAGGCCTCTTCCCTCATTGAATGGGGTATTCTCGGTGGCCAGTGACATTGCATTGCCTGTACGCTGTCCACTGCCATGTGGTGCTGAACTCCAAATATCAGAAACCATATTTTCCCACTATGCATGGTGCTGAAATACCAGAGCACAACTATTTAATTGTTGTTTACAACATCAGACCTTCCACAAGTGGCTACGTTACCACACAGCTGTTCTAAAACCCTGACAAAGACAACACGCCAAAACCAGTTGGTTTAAATAACAAAGAAGACTTTTCTTGTTTTGTGCATGGCTCAGTTTTACTCCTCTCTTCATTTTGGTCTGACTGCAGGTGCACAGAGAATGACCCAATGGTTATTGTTTCCTCATGTCTTCATGGGAGTTGTGTGTTTCTCTCTCCCATGGCACAGTGATGCTGGTTGGCACATTGGTGATGTCACACTCCATCCATCTCAAGTGAGCCCTTACATCCTCTTCCCAAACAGAGTGGTCCCCAAAGGGATTCATCAAGACTGGGGGAACATGGTCCCCTACAGGTCTCTGGGGCTAGTGGCACCAGGAACACACAGCAGCCCCCAGGGTTAACCAACCAACAAATCAACAAACCAGTGACAGCCTGGGACTGTGCTTCAGCAGACCTGGGTTCAAATTGTAGTTGTGTTCTTTCCAATACTTTGAAGCATTTCATTGCTTCAGTCTGGAGAGCCCGTGGGGCAGGGTTTGCATTGTGTTGATTCTTCTAGTGGTTCCATTGAGCTAGGCAGGCTCAATCAAGAGCAAATTAAGTATTTGAAAGAAACCCAATACTATTTGAACCCAGGTCTGTACCTCAGGGCCAAGGACATCTCATCACAACACACCATGGCCTCTAACAGGGCCACCTCACATCAGCCCTTGATAGGGTTATCCATGGTGCATCTGGTTGGAGAGTGCTGAGGGGTGAAAACCATGACGAGCAGAGAGAGAGAGCGAGAGTGAGAGAGAGAGAGAAAGAGAGAGAGAGAGAGAGAGTAGTACAGTCTTGTAGCCCCAGGAGTAGGCTCAGTGCTAACATTAGCACATCACCCTAACAGAAATCCAATATTATAACTCAGCGCAGAGTCTCTGTGGATGACACGATTAGGCCTCTCTCCCAACCACACAGCAAGCCACAGCAACACACACACACACACACACACACACACACACACACACACACACACACACACACACACACACACACACACACACACACACACACACACACACACACACACACACACACACACACACACACACACACACACACACATGCACACACGCACACACGCACACACACACACAGGCCTCACCGCGGTCTGATGGGATAATTTGGGTGGCGGTCCAGCAGCACGGCATGTGTGAATGGTCCCTGCCAACAACAGGCCAGGACCACATGAATGAATGGGACAGCAGGGCCTGCCTGACCGCTACAACATCCCAGACATCCCTGGGTTCAAATAATATTAGCGTTTGCTCTAGTCTACCTACAGAGCCAGATGGGCAGGGTTGGCAACTTTTCCAATGTTTCTATTGGTTCCATTAACCAGCAAGACAAGCTCAATCAAGCCCAGACGAATATTTGACATTATTTCAGAAATGGTTTAGTCTGGTGCTATAACGCCCAGCGATGGAAATCATAATAAATGATGCATTAACTAAAACCAACAGACAGATTAAAGAACAGGGGAAGCTAAATTCAAGGAACTAACTGTAAAGGGAACAAATCACATTGTGGGTTTCTAAAGAACTGGAGGTGTGCGAGGAGAAATAAGGTAGGGAGGGTAACTGGGCCAGGTCAGGAGCAGGTTGACGTTTATTATTATGAATCTTGCCCTGGAGCAGAACTGAGCGATTTCCACTTGATCTTAATATAAGGTTAGGGTGTAGGCATTAGGGTTAGCACTGTGGTTAAGATTAAAGTTAAGTTTAGGGTTAGGTTGGAAATCAGATTTTATAACTTTGTGTCTGTGCGAGCCAGTGACCTCTCTGCAGAGCTGCCTCCAGGGCAAGAT
Source organism: Oncorhynchus keta (assembly GCF_023373465.1). Lineage (NCBI taxonomy): Eukaryota > Metazoa > Chordata > Actinopteri > Salmoniformes > Salmonidae > Oncorhynchus > Oncorhynchus keta. The sequence goes on along the minus strand of NC_068454.1, from coordinate 69,641,632 downwards.
TCATTACAATAAATGCCAACCTGCAGGCCAGGATGGCAACACTGCTGTTGTTTATTGGTCCCCCGCCCCAGACCGAAGTGTGAGCCCTAGGAGAGAAGACCACCTGTCTCACACCCGCTTGCCTCTCTCTCTCACAGCCCTTATCAACAAGACACCACCATGACAAGGACACCTCACATTTCAATTTCTCCCCCCAAAATTAAGTCATTAATCATAGCTGCTGTCCAAGATGGATTTACATTTTGCTTAGAACATGTCACTCCCCACCCCCTCCCTCGCCTCCCCGTTCTCTCCCCACACTCCCCAACATGGTGGGTGAAGCTAGATTAGATTTTGTTTTGTTCTGCCTCTCTCTCGCTCTGCCTCTCTATCCATCTTCCTATATCCTCTATACATCCCTCTTGCTTTCTCTCAACCCTGTCTCTCTCCTCTTCCCTCATTGTTCGGTCGTTCTTTCTCTCTCTTGGTCTATATTTACCTGGTTCAACTTTTTCTTGAGGCAAAATATCGCTCTGTTCTATGCCTCGTTTCAGTAACACAAGTGTAGGCACTTATCTAAATGCAAATGTCCAACCTGCATTGCAATAAGGCCTATGGGCACATTGTGCTTTCTCTCTCTCGCTCTCTCTTTCTCGCTCTCTCTCTTGTTCTCTCTCTCTCTCTCTCTCTCACACACTCACTCGCTGTCTCTGTTTTGGGTTTTAAAACAAAAAGGGTACTTAAGTGTATGAAGCATATGAAGAGTGTGCAAAACAGACCCACATTAGCTGTGCAATTGAACTGTGTAATGCATTCCCCCCCCTCTCTCTCTCTCGATCTGTCTCTCTCTCTCTCTCTCTCGATCTGTCTCTCTCTCTCTCGATCTGTCTCTGTCTGTCTGTCTCTCTCTCTCTCTCTCTCTCTCTGTCTCTCTCTCTCTCTTACTACACATATATACACTCTCTCCCTCTATCTTTGTCTGTCTCAGTAGATCCCAAAGCACTCTCCAGTCATCCCTCTTGGTTCGTGTGCGCGGCTGCCCAGGAGAGGAAGCTGTGAGCGACACTTTTAATTTTCTACATCCTGCATCACTGTCGGCGCAGTGTTAGCAGCGTGGGGGTTAGTGTCAGCCCCGTCCCATCTCCCGTCACCCACAGAGAGGAGCTCCGGAACCGTCTGACAAACTCAGCACCTTTCTACAGGGTCAGTGTGTGTCATGGGCACTTTGTCAAGATGAGAAACAGTCACGGAACACACAGTCACAGTGGGAGATGAGGTGATGTGAGGCCGTCTCCCAAGGTTCTATCCCTCACTGTGATGGTCCACACCAGCAGGTGTTTCAGAGCCAGGAAGGGTCCACCATAGAAATATAATGACTTTAGTTCCTGGTTATGGGTACACTTCTTACCTTACATCCTGGCGGCGAGTCCACCCATCATGGTAAATTGACTTGAATGAGGATGTCCATTCTAGTAATTCTATTTCTGTTTTCAGAGCCATGTAGGATCATAGAGGTCCTATTATTCAGTTGATTCAGGCAGTTCCACCCCCAGGCTCCACACTGCAGTCTGGCAGCGTCTAGGGTCAGCCCGGCAGGCACATGAGTGAATCACCAAAGGAAATGAACAAAGGCCTTACCTGTCACTCTCGTCCCAGGAGATGCAGGTCTGGTTTGTGGTGCCCTGATCAGACAGAGAGAGAAACGGTCACATGGTTGACATATGCATAGACGCGGTTAGTAGGAGTGCTGAGGGGGCTACAGCACACCCTGAAAAAACTCAATTAAAGATGTTTTTTTTTTTTTTAAAGAGTGCATCCACACTACAAATCATCTTCCTGTGGCCATGGACATACGCTCTGATCACAGATGTTCTCATATACCTCCATGGACATATGCTCTGATTACAGATGTTCTCATATACCTCCATATACCTCCATATACCTCCATGGACATACACTCTGATTACAGATGTTCTCATATACCTCCATATACCTCCATATACCTCCATGGACATACACTCTGATTACAGATGTTCTCATATACCTCCATATACCTCCATGGACATATGCTCTGATTACAGATGTTCTCATATACCTCCATATACCTCCATGGACATATGCTCTGATTACAGATGTTCTCATATACCTCCATATACCTCCATGGACATATGCTCTGATTACAGATGTTCTCATATACCTCCATATACCTCCATATACCTCCATGAACACATGCTCTGATTACAGATGTTCTCATATACCTCCATATACCTCCATATACCTCCATATACCTCCATATACCTCCATGAACACATGCTCTGATGACAGATGTTCTCATAAACCTCCATATACCTCCATGGACATATGCTCTGACTACAGATGTTCTCATATATCCTCCATATACCTCCATGGACATATGCTCTGATTACAGATGTTCTCATATACCTCCATATACCTCCATGGACATATGCTCTGATTACAGATTTTCTCACATACCTCCATGGACATATGCTCTGATTACAGATGTTCTCATATACCTCCATATACCTCCATATACCTCCATGGACATACGCTCTGATTACAGATGTTCTCATATACCTCCATATACCTCCATGGACATATGCTCTGATTACAGATGTTCTCATATACCTCCATATACCTCCATGGACATATGCTCTGATTACAGATGTTCTCATATACCTCCATATACCTCCATATACCTCCATGGACATACGCTCTGATTACAGATGTTCTCATATACCTCCATATACCTCCATATACCTCCATGGACATACGCTCTGATTACAGATGTTCTCATATACCTCCATATACCTCCATGGACATATGCTCTGATTACAGATGTTCTCATATACCTCCATATACCTCCATATACCTCCATGGACATACGCTCTGATTACAGATGTTCTCATATACCTCCATATACCTCCATGGACATATGCTCTGATTACAGATGTTCTCATATACCTCCATATACCTCCATGGACATACGCTCTGATTACAGATGTTCTCATATACCTCCATATACCTCCATATACCTCCATATACCTCCATATACCTCCATGGACATATGCTCTGATTACAGATGTTCTCATATACCTCCATATACCTCCATGGACATACGCTCTGACTACAGATGTTCTCATATACCTCCATATACCTCCATGGACATATGCTCTGATTACAAATGTTCTCATATACCTCCATATACCTCCATATACCTCCATGGACATACGCTCTGATTACAGATGTTCTCATAAACCTCCATATACCTCCATGGACATATGCTCTGATTACAGATGTTCTCATATACCTCCATATACCTCCATGGACATATGCTCTGATTACAGATGTTCTCATATACCTCCATATACCTCCATGGACATATGCTCTGATTACAGATGTTCTCATATACCTCCATATACCTCCATGGACATATGCTCTGATTACAGATGTTCTCATATACCTCCATATACCTCCATATACCTCCATGAACATATGCTCTGATTACAGATGTTCTCATATACCTCCATGGATATATGCTCTGATTACAGATGTTCTCATAAACCTCCATATACCTCCATGGACATATGCTCTGATTACAGATGTTCTCATATACCTCCATATACCTCCATGGACATATGCTCTGATTACAGATGTTCTCATATACCTCCATATACCTCCATATACCTCCATGGACATATGCTCTGATTACAGATGTTCTCATATACCTCCATGGACATATGCTCTGATTACAGATGTTCTCATATACCTCCATATACCTCCATGGACATATGCTCTGATTACAGATGTTCTCATATACCTCCATATACCTCCATGGACATATGCTCTGATTACAGATGTTCTCATATACCTCCATATACCTCCATGGACATATGCTCTGACTACAGATGTTCTCATATACCTCCATATACCTCCATGGACATATGCTCTGATTACAGATGTTCTCATATACCTCCATATACCTCCATATACCTCCATGAACACATGCTCTGATTACAGATGTTCTCATATACCTCCATATACCTCCATATACCTCCATATACCTCCATATACCTCCATGAACACATGCTCTGATTACAGATGTTCTCATATACCTCCATATACCTCCATGGACATATGCTCTGACTACAGATGTTCTCATATACCTCCATATACCTCCATGGACATATGCTCTGATTACAGATGTTCTCATATACCTCCATATACCTCCATATACCTCCATGAACACATGCTCTGATTACAGATGTTCTCATATACCTCCATATACCTCCATATACCTCCATATACCTCCATATACCTCCATGAACACATGCTCTGATTACAGATGTTCTCATATACCTCCATATACCTCCATGGACATATGCTCTGACTACAGATGTTCTCATATACCTCCATGGACATATGCTCTGATTACAGATGTTCTCATATACCTCCATATACCTCCATATACCTCCATGGACATACGCTCTGATTACAGATGTTCTCATATACCTCCATATACCTCCATATACCTCCATGGACATACACTCTGATTACAGATGTTCTCATATACCTCCATATACCTCCATGGACATATGCTCTGATTACAGATGTTCTCATATACCTCCATATACCTCCATGGACATACGCTCTGATTACAGATGTTCTCATATACCTCCATATACCTCCATGGACATACGCTCTGATTACAGATGTTCTCATATACCTCCATATACCTCCATGGACATACGCTCTGATTACAGATGTTCTCATATACCTCCATATACCTCCATATACCTCCATGAACACATGCTCTGATTACAGATGTTCTCATATACCTCCATATACCTCCATATACCTCCATATACCTCCATATACCTCCATGAACACATGCTCTGATTACAGATGTTCTCATAAACCTCCATATACCTCCATGGACATATGCTCTGACTACAGATGTTCTCATATACCTCCATATACCTCCATGGACATATGCTCTGATTACAGATGTTCTCATATACCTCCATATACCTCCATATACCTCCATGGACATACGCTCTGATTACAGATGTTCTCATATACCTCCATATACCTCCATGGACATATGCTCTGATTACAGATGTTCTCATATACCTCCATATACCTCCATGGACATATGCTCTGATTACAGATGTTCTCATATACCTCCATATACCTCCATATACCTCCATGGACATACGCTCTGATTACAGATGTTCTCATATACCTCCATATACCTCCATATACCTCCATGGACATACGCTCTGATTACAGATGTTCTCATATACCTCCATATACCTCCATGGACATATGCTCTGATTACAGATGTTCTCATATACCTCCATATACCTCCATATACCTCCATGGACATACGCTCTGATTACAGATGTTCTCATATACCTCCATATACCTCCATATACCTCCATGGACATACGCTCTGATTACAGATGTTCTCATATACCTCCATATACCTCCATGGACATATGCTCTGATTACAGATGTTCTCATATACCTCCATATACCTCCATGGACATACGCTCTGATTACAGATGTTCTCATATACCTCCATATACCTCCATGGACATACGCTCTGATTACAGATGTTCTCATATACCTCCATATACCTCCATGGACATACGCTCTGACTACAGATGTTCTCATATACCTCCATATACCTCCATGGACATATGCTCTGATTACAAATGTTCTCATATACCTCCATATACCTCCATATACCTCCATGGACATACGCTCTGATTACAGATGTTCTCATAAACCTCCATATACCTCCATGGACATATGCTCTGATTACAGATGTTCTCATATACCTCCATATACCTCCATGGACATATGCTCTGATTACAGATGTTCTCATATACCTCCATATACCTCCATATACCTCCATGAACATATGCTCTGATTACAGATGTTCTCATATACCTCCATGGATATATGCTCTGATTACAGATGTTCTCATAAACCTCCATATACCTCCATGGACATATGCTCTGATTACAGATGTTCTCATATACCTCCATATACCTCCATGGACATATGCTCTGATTACAGATGTTCTCATATACCTCCATATACCTCCATGGACATATGCTCTGATTACAGATGTTCTCATATACCTCCATATACCTCCATATACCTCCATGGACATATGCTCTGATTACAGATGTTCTCATATACCTCCATATACCTCCATGGACATATGCTCTGATTACAGATGTTCTCATATACCTCCATATACCTCCATGGACATATGCTCTGATTACAGATGTTCTCATATACCTCCATATACCTCCATGGACATACGCTCTGACTACAGATGTTCTCATATACCTCCATATACCTCCATGGACATATGCTCTGATTACAGATGTTCTCATATACCTCCATATACCTCCATATACCTCCATGAACACATGCTCTGATTACAGATGTTCTCATATACCTCCATATACCTCCATATACCTCCATATACCTCCATATACCTCCATGAACACATGCTCTGATTACAGATGTTCTCATATACCTCCATATACCTCCATGGACATATGCTCTGACTACAGATGTTCTCATATACCTCCATATACCTCCATGGACATATGCTCTGATTACAGATGTTCTCATATACCTCCATATACCTCCATATACCTCCATGAACACATGCTCTGATTACAGATGTTCTCATATACCTCCATATACCTCCATATACCTCCATATACCTCCATGAACACATGCTCTGATTACAGATGTTCTCATATACCTCCATATACCTCCATGGACATATGCTCTGACTACAGATGTTCTCATATACCTCCATATACCTCCATGGACATATGCTCTGATTACAGATGTTCTCATATACCTCCATATACCTCCATGGACATATGCTCTGATTACAGATGTTCTCATATACCTCCATATACCTCCATGGACATATGCTCTGATTACAGATGTTCTCATATACCTCCATGGACATACGCTCTGATTACAGATGTTCTCATATACCTCCATATACCTCCATGGACATATGCTCTGATTACAGATGTTCTCATATACCTCCATATACCTCCATGGACATATGCTCTGATTACAGATGTTCTCATATACCTCCATATACCTCCATGGACATACGCTCTGATTACAGATGTTCTCATATACCTCCATATACCTCCATGGACATATGCTCTGATTACAGATGTTCTCATATACCTCCATATACCTCCATATACCTCCATGGACATATGCTCTGATTACAGATGTTCTCATATACCTCCATATACCTCCATGGACATACGCTCTGATTACAGATGTTCTCATATACCTCCATATACCTCCATGGACATATGCTCTGATTACAGATGTTCTCATATACCTCCATATACCTCCATGGACATATGCTCTGATTACAGATGTTCTCATAAACCTCCATTTGAGGGGATGATGAAATTGACTTGTCTAGTGCTTTTCTAAGTGCTAAAAGTGATTTTCAGTGATAAAGGCATGGTAAGTCTTTTGGAATGCTCTCAAATATCAGTAGCGTGTGTTTTTATGTGATAAGCCACATGATTTGTCAAGGCCCTTCCTACTCTGTTACACTACAGAGGTCAATTACTACTGAGGTCACTGCTCAGGTCAGAGGGTCAGATGTGAAAGGTCACTCACGTTGTAAAGGTGTGAGAACTGGACCTCCACCGGGGTAGAGAGGGATCCTGGGGTGGGCTTGATGGTCACAGACACCACCTTGGAGTTGAGCACGGTGCTGTTTCTGGATGGAGGGAGGGACAGAGTGGTGTCACCAGCATAGGACAACACACATGGTCAGGTGACATATCACCTGAGAACCACACATCATTGTCATCGTTGTTAATCGCTGTTCCCTTCAACCAACTCAAACCTCCCTGCAGTAATATTGTCCCATCCCTACAACACATGTTCCCATCTCTCCCTAACATAGCACACATGTCCCTCAAGACACCCTTGTATGTCCCAGCACTTAACCCGTGAAATAGTTTGAAATAGACAGTGTTTCACAGCCCCCACTCGCTCTCCCTCTCACTCTTTCTCTCTCTCACTCGCTCTCCCTCTCGCTCTTTCTCTCTCTCACTCTCTCTCCCTCTCGCTCTTTCTCCCTCTCACTCTCTCTCCCTCTCGCTCTTTCTCTCTCTCACTCTCTCTCCCTCTAGCTCTTTCTCCCGCTCACTCTTTCTCCCTCTCGCTCTTTCTCTCTCTCGCTCTTTCTCCCTCTCGCTCTTTCTCCCTCTCACTCTTTCTCCCTCTCGCTCTTTCTCCCTCTCACTCTCTCTCCCTCTCGCTCTTTCTCTCTCTCACTCTCTCTCCCTCTCGCTCTTTCTCCCTCTCACTCTCTCTCCTCTCACTCTCTCTCCCTCTCTCTCTTTCTCACTCTCGCTCTCTCTCCCTCTCGCTCTCTCTCGCTCTCTCTCCCTCTCGCTCTTTCTCCCTCTCACTCTCTCTCCCTCTCGCTCTCTCTCCCTCGCTCTTTCTCCCTCTCGCTCTTTCTCCCTCTCACTTCTCAGAACGCAATCAGTCAACGTAAACGTTTGTGTCAGTCAGCCTCTGTCTAAAACTGATCACATTTCCTTGAAGGGGAAAAGAAATCTGAGGGAAAAAAAGGAAAGAAAAATAACTAACTAGGCCCTGATAAAGACAAGATAGAAGAGGAGCTTCCACATGCGCGCCCTGGGGGGAAAGTAGAATTCATTTCTTACCGGTACGGGACACCCAAGCGCGCACACAATGAATATTTTATAGCCTTGGTGTAATCATAGAATTACATAGGCATATAGAATCCCTATTCATTTTGTATATGATCTCTGTGGGCCTTGTGCCCTAGACCCAGTAAAGATGTGTCATATCACTTCTAACATGTATATCATTTTAATGTGGCATAAAAACAACCAGTCGTGATGTTTTCAACTGATTGTCAAACAATCACTTCAAACGCGCACATTCGTCCACTCACAAATGATTCCAGCTTCCCAACTCTGCAATTTGGTGAATGGAAAGAGGAATCTGTTACAAAACCTTTTACTGCAGTGGGCTAAATCAGGGTGTTTTCACACAGGGTGTTTTCTGGTAGTCTTAAACAATTCTATTTTGAAACCTCACACACATGGTTATGGGCTTAAAAAATAAGACACCTGTACCATGTCAGATATATGTAGAGTTGAAATGTATTAACTTGTGAATTTGCATCCCAATATTACACTTTATATACATCACAGAAGACTGAAATAAAACAAAACCGTTTGACATTGAAACACCGGATTTTAAGTGTGTTTTTGAAATAACGTTTATTAATTTTGAAATTATGAAAGATATGAATAACGTTCCACCCATGAGGCCACTAGGTCATTTGACGGCAGGAAAGGGCTACAAAACACATCAATTTGCAGTGAATGAAGTATGTGGGAGGGTTGAGTGTGATTCCGCCACGCTAGCCTGTGTTCCTCCATCTCATTACACACGCACATAATATTAACATTAACATTAACGGAGAGAACACTCCTCACTGGACGAGAGAAAGCTGTAGCCCACAAATACACATGGTGTTTGAATACATGTGCTTAGCATAAAGCCGTTCTCTGAAATGTTATTCATTCTAGCTCCTTCAGACATCCTTCTCACAGATAAGAGACTAAGGAACTACGTGGTAGCATTCAAAGCCCATTAGCCACCAATCAAAAGAGCTTCTGGGATGCGTTCTGTGCTGGGCTGCGTTCCAAATGGCACCCCATTCCCTTTATATTACACTACTTTTGACGCATCTTTGGAGAAAGCATTGCAAGTAGAGATGTCAATAAACCCTCTCACCTCTGTAGAGATAGGATGCTGCCCAGGTTTCTGTAGAGAACGATCCCAGTGACAAACGCTGACAAGTCATCTGTATCTGGAGTACAACACAGACATGTGCCCACCGTTCAGACACAGACCAACACACACACGAACAGACACAAAAGAGATGGAGGGAGAGAGAGAAAGAAAGAGAGTGAGTGAGAGAAAGCCCCTTAAATTGAAATTGAATTGAAAGAGAGAGAGGGAAAGAGAGAGAGAGAGAGAGAGAGAGAGAGAGAGAGAGAGAGAGAGAGAGAGAGAGAGAGAGAGAGAGAGAGAGAGAGAGAGAGAGAGAGGGAGAGGAAGAGAGAGAGGGAGAGAGAGGGAGAGAGAGGAAGAGGAATAGGGAGAGGGATATATATATATATAGGGAGAGAGAGGGAGAAAGGGAGAGAGAGGGAGAAAGAGAGAGAGAGAGAGGGCGAGAGAGAGAGAGAGAGAGAGAGAGAGAAAGAGGGCGAGAGAGAGAGAGGTCAGAATCCATTAAAAAAGGGAGAGATGGAGGAGTGACGTGTGTTTGTGTTAGTGTGTCAGTGGTGTGTGTTTGTGTTAGTGTGTCAGTGGTGTGTGCAGGTGTGTGTGATGACCTGCAGCTCTAGTCTTAGTGGTCTGTGCTGAAGGACAGCAGGAGAGGGAGTACAGGTCAGCCAGCCTCCCTCCTGTCTTCTTGGCTCTGTACCTCTGCAGCTGGCCTACATAACTACCCATCTATAAACAGACACTCACACGACATCATCACTCACACACAAACACACTTACATCCAGACTTACTCATAATCACTAAATAGCCATTGGAACAGACCTAATAAACATGATTGTTTACACATGCATGCACTTACACACCCACCCACCCACCCACCCACACACACCCACCCACACACACACACACACACACACACACACACACACACACACACACACACACACACACACACACACACACACACACACACACACACACACACACACACACACACACACACACACACACACACACACACACACACACACACACACACACACACACACACAGCCAAATGCAAAAGGCCAGATGACATTGAATAATTTTCCACTGTCACACAACAATATATTTCATGCGACGAAAAGGGTTGCCATGGTAGCATGGCTGGGCATGGTATGCTGTGATGGCAGACTGCACTGGTAAAAAAAGACAAAAAACACACCCAGAAAAATATGAGATTTAGTCCAACCTGTGTCACAGCTAAACTAAACTGCTGGGCAGAAGGCCAGAAGAGAAGGACAGAGCCTGAAGCTGTCTCCTGCTGCAGTGTCACAGACAGGAACCCACAAAGTCCATCTGTTCCTCTATCTAAAGGACCTCAGCTCTCTCTCACGCTCCAACACGCTGTGTCTGGCAGGCTGGCAGTATGGATGTGTGCTGAGAGGACACAGAAGTAGGCCAGGCAGCATGCAGAGGGTACTATACTGCTCCAGGCCAGGCAGCATGCAGAGGGTACTATACTGCTCCAGGCCAGGCAGCGTGCAATGGGTACTATACTGCTCCAGGCCAGGCAGCTGAGATCCCATGGGCATCAGGGAGGAACCGAGCGAGAGAGAGGGAAAGTTTGTGTATGCATGTCTGTGTGTGTGTGACATAAAGTATCTTGCACACCCCTTCATATAATGGGCCTGCTAGCCAATATGTTCAGCCAGAATGATCACAGCAGTAGAGAGGCAACAAACGGGGATATTTAACAATTATACAGTGCACTGTTGCGTGTGTCTGTGTGTGTGTGCATGCGTGTCTGTGTGTGCCTACGCGCGCGCATGTGTGTGTGTGTTTGTGTGTGTGTGTGTGTGTTTCGATGCATGTCCCCCATTTTTACTGCTCTGATAAGTTTCAGAGAGGCGGCTGAGGAAAAACATTTCAATCAGTGCATCTGGGCATGGCCCCCTGTGAACCATGCCCAGTATAGAGCAGCAGGTGAGAGGCATGAGTGACTGTTGATATGCTGTTGCCGCCATGGAGACACTTCTACCAGTGGGGGAGGAGATTAGCTTTAATTGCCCCTGATTGGCTCCTGTTGACTTCTGATTAGCAAGTGACTGGTTCATTAGCATGGTAGCCGTGGTAATGATCTATGTCACAGAGAGAGCCAAAACTATCCCATTGGCTGAGACTGAGGAACCCCACGTCTCGACAGAGGTGAGAGTCTGGAGGCTCTCAAATGTCAAGTGCAATTCCATATGCAAATTTTGTATGAATGTTTTGTTTGGGTGTGTGTGTGTGTCTGTCTGTCTGTCTGTCTGTCTGTCTGTCTGTCTGTCTGTCTGTCTGTCTGTCTGTCTGTCTGTCTGTCTGTCTGTCTGTCTGTCTGTCTGTCTGTCTGTCTGTCTGTCTGTCTGTCTGTCTGTCTGTGTGTGTGTGTGTGTGTGTGTGTGTGTGTGTGTGTGTGTGTGTGTGTGTGTGTGTGTGTGTGTGTGTGTGTGTGTGTGTGTGTGTGTGTGTGTGTGTGTGTGCTCGCACCTGGCTTGCCTGTGGAGAGGATGTTCTTGGAGACAGTAACTCTGTCCTCAGAGCTGCGGGCCCAGTCCATCATCCCCTTCCAGCCCTTCATAGGGAAGCTGATGTCTGCATTACCCGCCACCGGACGCTTGTGGATGGACAGAACTGGAGAGAGCGAGAGATATATTTTATTCACTACATAAACTCATGACTCATCACTTACTTAATCAATAAGGCCCGGGGGGGTGTGGTATATGGGCAATATTCTACGGCTAAGGTCTGTTCTTACGTACGATGCAACGCAGGATGCCTGGATACAGCCCTTAGCTGTTGTATTTTGGCCATATACCACAAACCCCCGAGGTGCCTTAATGCTATTATAAACTGGTTACCAACATAATTAGAGCAGTAAAAATAAATGTTTTGTCGAACTCGTGGTATACGGGTATGACAGCCAATTAGCATTCAGGGCTCGAACCATCATCCAATTAGCATTCAGGGCTTGAACCATCCAGTTTATAATGTGTGTTAGCCATTTGTTTGGCCAGCCTCTTCTTTCTCACTATGTACATATTTAAATTATAGCTATCTAAATACAGTAATAACTAACTTGTTTATTTTCCTTATCTTTCTCCATCCATCCATCCCTCTCTCTCTCTCTCTCTCTCTCTCTCTCTCTCTCTTTCTCTCTCTCTCTCTCTCTCTCTCTCTCTCTCTCTCTCTCTCTCTCTCTCTCTCTCTCTCTCTCTCTCTCTCTCTCTCACTCTGTGTGATATGTTTGGGACTAGGGAGTGTGAGGTCAGTGACTAGGAGCGGTGTGGCGGTGGGTGTGGGTGGAGGTTCGGCTGCAGTGCAGACAGCGAGGCGGGCAGCGGGCTGGGCAGAGCGAGAAACAGCACCTTACGGCAGGCCCCACCACTCCTCCACACACTCCCCAGACACGCCAGCTACAGACCTCCCTATACACACTGTGCCATGTTCATCTGCAGGTCAGCTGGAAGCCAAGCGCCTGCTGGTGGAATGCTGTTAGTTCTGTAAATATTATATGCTGCGTGAAACAGAGGAGTTCACAGTCCTTGTGTTTGTGTGTATGTGTGTGTTTGTGCGCAAGAGCGTGTGTTTGTTTGTGTGTTTGTGCATGTGTAAACAGAAGTTCACAGTCACTGGTCTGGAACTGAGCAGATTGTGAGTGTGATTTTAGGATCTCTTGAGACACAACCAAACTGGGCACAGACGTCAATTCAACATCTATTTCACATTGGTTGAAATGCCGTGGAAACAATGTCGACTCAACCAGTGTGTGCCCAGTGGGAACAGCCCAGGATGTCTGTTCTATAGCCCTGTTTGGTTTGTGGGTGGTACCCAGGGGGAATGGCAATATTTAGACCTCCTTGCTCACACTCTTCTGTTCTGATTCCAAAAGACATAGAGAGACTGTACTGACTGAACCAGTGAGATCCACACACACCAGACACAACGCTAACAGATGAGATCCCCTAGTGTCCTGGCTGGGTGCATATCCAATTCAGATTATACAGCTCTGGAATACTGCCAATGTGGCTATCCCTGCTTTTCCACCACGGCCTAAAGACCTAGTATTAACTTGGAAAAAAACAAATAGTTCAATCAAAAAAGTCCACATTGAACGAACAAAGGCGCAGCTGTCTGAAAACATTACAAGCCATCGAATCCTTGCTTTCTCCATCCTTGTTTCAACAATTCCTGTCGTTGGAGGAGAGGATCCAAAGTCCCTCCTCCTCCAATGAGGTTTGGAGGAATTCAAGACATGCATTTTGAGAAGAATTGAGGACACAAGGACAGAGGAAGCAATATTTTCAGACACAGCCAAAGAGACTAAGGTCAAAGGAAAAAGCTTACCTAAGTTATCCGTGACCTCGACCATGTCCTGGAAGTCTTTCATCCTAAGACCGTAGACATCCACAAAGTCTTCCACCAACCGGAACAGCTCCTTGATGTTAGGACCCAACTAAGAGAGAGAATAGGGGAAGCCAGAGAGAGAGAGAGAGAGAGAGAGAGAGAGAGAGAGAGAGAGAGAGAGAGAGAGAGAGAGAGAGAGAGAGAGAGAGAGAGAGAGAGAGAGAGAGAGAGTGGAGACACGAGAACTGATGGAGCGAACACCAAACAGACACCCACTGTTCATATGCATCACGCACCATCCATATATCTCCAGGGAGACTGGTATGATGTCACTATGATGCCAATGGCTAGACACAAAGGCACCAGAGAATAGTCATTGAAATGATCTCTGCACAACACATGGCCGACACACATCAAGAAGGAGCACAAACTGTGACCATGCATGCTAGCTCATGTGTGTGCATAAAGAAGCGCCAGGGAGTCTGTGAGAAGAAGAGAAAGAGACCAACTCACCAGTTGTGCTTCTTCCCATCTCTCTCTGTTCTCCTCCATCAGCAGGTTACTGACTGACTGGACAAAGTTCTGTGATCCAGTAGAGAAGGAAGAGAAAGGGAGCGAGGAGGCCATGAGACATGACTCTACAACATTAGCCATCAATAGACCTACTACAAACATTCCCTCCAGCCATTTCTTTAACACCAGTCAATTCTAAATGTAGCCCTGACCCAAACCTAATGACCTAATGACCTAATGACTTCCAATCCAAAGACATGCTCCCTCCTCTTACTCTCATGTCTGCATTGCTGGGGCTGTTGTAGGCCCTTCTGAAGATCTCTGTCATGTTCTTCAGTACGTCCACTATGGCCAGCAAGTCTCCACTGTAGCTGGTCCCATCGCTGGACGTCACCCTGAGCTTGGTCATCACCTCTGAAACTCCATCCCCCACAAGCCCCCGCTGGGCCTTGGACAGGTGTTCCCGAGTCTGTGGAGGAAAGGTATGAGTGAAGCACTCAGAACATATCACCACTGAATAGAGGTGATCTTCTGATCACTAACATACATTTCCTGTCTGTCTTCTTAATTTGGTCTTGACCATTTATGGTTTGTTAGTAACATCCCACTGGTCACACACTGGTTGAATCAACATTGTTTCCACGTCATTTCAAAGACATTACCTTGCACCAACGTGGAAAAGACATCGAATTGACATCTGTGCCCAGTGGGATGTATTGAACTGAGCAGGCAAAATATCTGAAATGGCATTCTATGGGCACTTTGTAGCTTCTGTTTTCAGATGTAATGTACAAGAGTACATTTTCAATCGTTGGTCATCTCTCTGGTACTCACCAGTGTTTGGATGCTGCGGTAGTCATTGGAGATACACTTCATATAAGTGGGGTTCTCCCAGTAGGCTATTCCCTCATCATCCAGGGTGCACCGCCTCAGGATCAGCCCTGGATGGGGACACAGACTGGGGAGTAAACATCACTAGAACCGGGGGATCCTAGAGGCATAACCCATCTTAAGCCAGGCATGTCTTATGGGTATCCCTCTGGCTAGGTGTAGATCAGGAAGGTTACTAAGAGTTTACTCTGAGACATGGCTGTGGACTCTTATGGCGTCTAGCGTCTGAAGCCATTGGAGTCTACAGCTACAGTGTATTCAGAAAGTATTCAGACCCCTTAACTTTACCCACAATTTGTTAAGTTACAGCCTTATTCGAACATTTATTCCATATTTTTTTCACACAATTTCCACAATTTCCACACAGTACCCCACAACGACAAACAAAAACATGTTTTTAGAATGTTTTACAAATTTATATAAAAAAACTAACAGACATACCTTGTTTACATACAGTAAGTATTCAGACCCTTTGCTATGAGACTCAAAATTGAGCTCAAATTAATTATATTTTCATTGATTATTCTTACGATGTTTCTACAACTTGATTGGAGTCCACCCGTGGTAAATTCAATTGATTGGACATGTTTTTCAAAGGCACACACCTGTCTATATAAGGTCCCACAGTTGACAGTGCATGTCAGAGAAAAAACCAACCCATGAGGTTGAAGGAATTGTCTGTGGAGCCCGGAGACAGGATTGTGTTGAGGCACAGACATTTCTGCAGCATTGAAGGTCGACAAGACCACAGTGGCCTTCATCGTTCTTAAATGAAAGAAGTTTGGAACCACCAAAACTCTTCATAGAGCTGGCCACCCAGCCAAACTGAGCAATCAGGGGAGAAAGGCCTTTGTCACTCTGACAGAGCTCCACAGTTCCTCTGTGGAGATGGGAGAACCTTCTAGAAGGACAACCATCACTGCAGAACTCCACCAATCAGGTCTCTATGGTAGAGTGGCCAGACAGAAGCCACTCCTCAGTAAAATGCACATGACAGCCCGCTTGGAGTTTTCCAAGCAGCACCTAGAAATCTTTGGTCTGAATAACCAAGCATCACGTCTGGAGGAAACATGGCACCATCCCTACAGTGAAAAAATGGTGGTGGTAGCATCATGTTGTAGGGATGTCTTTCAGCGGCAGGGACTGAGAGACTCGTCGGGATCGAGGAAAAGATGAACGGAGCAAAGTACAGAGAGCTCCAAGCGCTCAGCACCTCAGATTGGGGCGAAGGTTCACCTTCCAACAGGACAATGACCCTACCCTATGCCCACAGTAAAGACAACACAGGAGTGACTTCGGGACAAGTCTCTGAATGTCCTCGAGTGACCCAGCCAGATCCCGGACTTGAACCAGATCAAACATCTTTGGAGTGACCTGAAAATAGCTTTGCAGCATCGCTCCCCATCCAAACTGACAGAGCTTCAGAGGATCTGTAGAGAAGAATGGGAGAAATTCGACAAATACAGGTGTGCCAAGCTTGTAGCGTTGTACCTAAGGAGTCTAGAAGGCTGTCGTCAATGCCATTGGTGCTTCAACAAAGTACTGAGTATTGGGTCTAAATACTTATGTAAATGTGATATTTCAGTTGTTGTTGTTTTTATAAATGTGCTAAAATCTATAGAAACCTGTTTTAGCTTTTCATTATGGGGTATTGTGCGTAGATTGATGAGGGAAATAACATTTTTTTTAATCTATTTTAGAAGTATGCCGTAATGTAACAATATGTGGAAAAAGTCAAGGGGTCTGAATACTTTCTGAATGCACTGTATGTCTCAGTGTAAAAGGGAGGTAGCTCACCATTGGCATTGGGAGGGCAGCGTACGGCCGCTGTGTCCCCTGCTGGAGTCATTTTCCACACTACGTTGGAGAAGTTCTCCTCTGCACAGATCTCATGAGGTTCTGCACCAAAACCAAAAGCAAACATCAGTGTTCCACCAATCTGAGTGTCGAATGGGTCGTTCCACCGATTCAGTGCCTTTTCAGAAGTGTAACTTGGTAAAAAACAACAACATTTGATTTCACAAAATGTGTACACCTGTCATAAAGAGCACATGTTCATGGTTTCCCATCTCAAGAGGTTAAATAAAGTAAAGAATAGTAAGTGCCTATTAAGTGCCAACTTAAAGAAACAGGGTTTCCTCTTAAATCAGCCATGAATCCCCTTGGGACAGGAGGAATGGAAGCTTGTGGCGTGCATATACATTCCTGGTATAAACTCTCTTCACTGCCATGGAGTATTGAGGGAGAGAGCCTATGGAGAACAAATTCATTATTCTTGACAAAACTCCTAATCCCCAAAATTGGAGAATTAAACAATATTTCTACTTTTGAGAATGTTGGAGTGGTCTGTGGACACTTAAGGGACAGTTAAGGTTGTTTCATTTGGTGATCTCATGAAGGACAAGAAACACATTACTGTGTCTTTGGTTGTGTACACTTCTCAATTATGGGTTTTGCATCTAATGGTTGTATGAAATATATGACTGAATATGAAACTATTTGTGAGAAGATGTAATGTCATGTTGGCCTTCTAAACGAGATACTTGTTTAGATATAAAGTTTTAACTAGTCAGTGGCCACGCCCCCGTGAGCCCAGAAATGACGTCAGGCGTCATGGAACCGTCTTCCACAGAGTACAAAACCACTCGTGATAAAATGTACATCAGACCAGAAAACATGGAAGCTGTCGCTACATGTTGAAATTGTTGGCAACTCAACCAAAAGACAAAACCAGAGAACGTGGAGATCATTCCCAAGTTGAAATGGCTAAGAAATCTACAAAGTAAAGAACAATTATTCAGGCTGCAGCTGTTTAAATACTTTAGTCTGGTAAACGCATCCGATCAAAGAAGTACTCTGACGTATCCAATATAACAACTGACATCTACGACAGACTTTGATCTTTGGTGGACAAACCAGAGGCTTTCTGTCTACTGACTATCCAGCAGACAGACCAGCGATCACAGAGAGACAACAAAGGCATACACTCGTGAATATGTCATTTGCATTTCTAAAATCCAAATATGCAGTTGTTAGGGTGCTAAATGTCTATATTTACGATGAAGTATTCAACTGTATGTATGTAGTGAATCCACACTGAGTTTCCCGCTCTTGAACTGTCCCCACCCCTTTCTACCAAGCTGTCATATCGGCTTAGCCCACTAGGGATTTTTCTATCATGTCAGTAACCAATGTTTGAACTATTGTGTGTGTGTTTGTAAGTCTGTAATTGATACGATTTATTATTTAGCAAATAAATAATTAAGCTAATTTGTATATTGCTAATTTGTGATTTCTGCTAGGGTTCGTGCAGATATCCAAGGGTTTGTGGCATTCAGCAAAGAGACCGGTGAGGTAATAATACATTAATAAGTGACTGTAATTGATAAGATATGAAAATATCCAAAGAGTTCATTCTGGAAATAAATACTGTTTAAATATTTTCCAGTGGTGCCCCGACTTCCTAGTTAATTAAAGTTACATGATTCGTTTAATCACGTAAAGACTAATTACACATAGAGAATTGATTTGATAATATAAGTCTTCACATTTAATGATAGTCAACGCTACGAGACTATCTATGGGTATCAGGGATGATGAGTTATCCTCGACCCACTCAGTTTTCCGCCACAAAACACCAGAAATTTGCCAAATATAGTTATACCAGCTCACCTTCTTTTACACTATGATTTGATTATAAGATGTTCAATTATTATATATAGAAAAATAAATATTTAAAAAGGAATAGTTTCACCATATTAAAATGAGAGTTCAGTTCATGTAACAGGATCAACCTTAAAATGAGAGTTCAGTTCATGTAACAGGGTTGACCTTAAAATGAGAGTTCAGTCCATGTAACAGGGTTGACCTTAAAATGAGAGTTCAGTCCATGTAACAGGGTTGACCTTAAAATGAGAGTTCAGTTCATGTAACAGGGTTGACCTTAAAATGAGAGTTCAGTTCATGTAACAGGGTTGACCTAATCACATGAAATAAATAATAATATTCAGAAATTACTTTTTGTCAAAGCAACAAAATAACTAGCTCTTTACAATGATGGTGCAACTTGGAGACATTTTGTGATTAAGTGGGTTATAATCTTCCTAGAAGTGACACAGGGTTTGTTTTTGTATTTTTTATGGATTTCTATTAGCTGCTGCCAAGGCAGCAGCTTCTCTTCCTGGCATACAATATAACGGAGGACAGAGGGTTGACGGAGGACGTGTCAAAATGCTGCATTTTTCTATTTTAGACAGCTTTTTTCATATTCAAAATCAGATTTATTGAATTCTCTATTTGGTCTATATTAAAAGGGACTTTATTTAAAGCAAGAATCCTTCATTGAAACAATAACAAAACTGTCCCCTCTCCTGTGTTCTGGTAAAAAAGTTAAGGGATGGACCTGGAGAAATGTAACCACTCAAATTCAATAAGAGTTATGTTTGCAAGTACTGATCATCCATAACTTCAAAATGATACTTTAAACCATGTTTTGAGGCTATACCGTGTTTGCTTACATTGACATGTTTACAAATATTATAGTAAAATATGCTTGTATTTTGGGTTCTGATGGGGTACAGTATGACAGTTGAACTAAGCTCATGAGGCATTTATAAGCTATATTCTTCAAGAATCAATCGGGTAAATACGGTATCATTAATTTATAAGTATAAAAATGGATGTAGCAACTCCAGCTATAATATAAGAGTTTTTTTAAAAGGCAATATTGATGCACAATTTCTACTTAAAATATCAAAAGGGACGCAAAAGGCATTCACTTCGTGAAACAACCCAAATGTGTTCAATTTTGACAAAAGATATGAAGCAAAAGTAAATATGAGATACAGGACGTATAATAAAAAAATGACAGATTGCCGATGACATCAGCGGATGTAAAGAGGGCTTTATAAATACATTGGATAGATTGAGTAAGAGCACACCTTTCCATGACTGTGTTCTGACTACTCACCTGGACACCGCTTCTCATTGCAGTGTCGCACCTCCTCCCGATCTCCAGGACAATTTTCACCCCCAAAGAAGGGCCCATAGCAAATCCTCTGTCTCTGTTGGCTCCCCCCGCCACATGTCTTGGTGCAGCCCACCCACGACGTCCAAGGATGCCACTTCCCCTCCACTAAGACACAGAACACAGCTCTAATGGTTAAAATCAGGATTAGCGTAGAGTAAACTGATCCTAGATCTGTATACCTGTGGGAAACATCAACACAGAGTTTTGACAGCAGATGTTACCTGGGCACTCCCGTAGGAAGCAGTCTCTGGTCTCTATCCACTCCCCGCGACACTCTGATCCTCCGTACGAAGGTCCGTTACACTCCCTGATGCGCTGCATGGTCCCGTTGGAGCAGGACGCAGAGCATGAACCCCAATTAGCCCACTCATTCCACACCCCATCAACTGAGACAGCAGAGAGAGAGAGAGTAGAGCAGAGAGGGAGAGGGATTTGGGAGAAAATAAGAGGGAGAGAGAGAGAGAAAGAGAGAGACAGAAAGAGAGAGAGAGAGAGAGAGAGAGAGAGACAGAGACAGAGACAAAGACAGAGAGATCATGGTTACTTCTGTAGATGTACAGTTGAAGTCGGAAGATTACATACACTTAGGTTGGAGTCATTAAAACTATTTTTTCTACCACTCCACAAATTTCTTGTTAACAAACTATAGTTTTGGCAAATCAGTTAGGACATCTACTTCGTGCCTGACACAGATAATTTTTCCAATAATTGTTTACAGACAGATTATTTCACTTATAATTCACTGTATCACAATTCCAGTGGGTCAGAAGTTTACATACACTAAGTTCACTGTGCCTTTAAACAGCTTGGAAATTTCAGAAAATTATGTTGTGGCTTTAGAAGTTTCTGATAGGTTAATTGACATCATTTGAGTGAATTGGAGATGGACCTGTGGATGTATTTCAAGGTCTACCTTGAAACTCAGTACTTTGGGAACATGGGAAAATCTAAAGAAACCAGCCAAGACAAATCAGCCAAATTGTAGACCTCCACAAATCTAGTTCATCCTTGGGAGCAATTTCCAAACACCTAAAGGTACCACGTTCATCTGTACAAACAATAGTACGCAAGTATAAACGCCATGGGACCACACAGCCATAATACCACTCAGGAAGGAGACGCGTTCTGTCTCCTAGAGATGAACGTACTTTGGTGCGAAAAGAGCAAATCAATCCCAGAACAACAGCAAAGGACCTTGTGTTGATGCTGGAGGAGACAGGTACACAAGTATCTATATCCACAGTAAACTAGTCCTATATCAACATAACCTGAAAGGCCGCTCAGCAAGGATGAAGCCACTGCTCTAAGACCACCATAAAAAAGCCAGACTACAGTTTGCAACTGCACATGGGGACAAATATCATACTTTTTGGAGAAATGTCCTCTGGTCTGATGAAACAAAAATAGAACTGTTTGGCCATAATTACCATCGTTATGTTTGGAGGAAAAATCGGGACGCTTGCAAGCTGAAGAACACCATCCCAACCGTGAAGCACGGGGTAGCAGCATCATGTTGTGGGGGTGCTTTGCTGCAGGAGGGACTGGTGCACTTCACAAAAATAGATGGCATCATGAGGATGGAAACTTATGTGGATATATTATATATCTCAAGACATCAGTCAGGAAGTTAAAGCTTGGTTGCAAATGGGTCTTCCAAATGGACAATGACCCCAAGCATACTTCCAAAGTTGTGGCAAAATGGGTTAAGGACAACAAAGTCAAGGTATTGGAGTGGCCATCACAATGCCCTGACCTCAATCCTATAGAACATTTGAGGGCAGAACTGAAAAAGCGTGTGCGTGCAAAGAAGCCTACAAACCTGATTCAGTTCTTCACACCAGCTCTGTCAGGAGGAATGGGCCAACACTTATTGTGGGAAGCTTGTGGAAGGCTACCCGAAACGTTTGACCCAAGTTAAACAATTTTAAGACAATGCTACCAAATACTAATTGAGTATATGTAAACTTCTGACCCACTAGGAATGTGATGAAAGAAATATAAGCTGAAAGAAATAATTATTTCTACTATTATTCTGACATTTCACATTCTTAAAATAAATGGGTGATCCTAACTGACCAAAGACAGGGAATTTTTACTTGGATTAAATGTCAGAAATTGTGAAAAACTGAGTTTAAATGTGTTTGGCTAAGGGGTATGTAAACTTTCGACTTCAACTGTATTACATTGTACATGTTTTTATTCAACCTTCGTGCATAAAGAAGAACCTTTTCACACTTCTCAGGGATAATTTGTCTCTATATAACCATAGACGTGACTGCCATGATGACTGAAGTTGTCAAAAGTAGTGCACTATATAGGGAATACTGTAGGGTGCCATTTCGAAAGCAGATGAGTAAGAATCCAGTGAGAAATCTGTGTAATCTCACCTGGGCAGACAGCGATGTTGCAGAACTTGGTCTGCTTCTCCGGCCCCATACAGGGGTCTCCCCCAAACTGAGGGGGCTTGCAGCTGCGCGTGCGATCCCGGTAACCACGGCCGCAGGTTGACGAACACAAGCTCCATGGCGACCACTCATCCCAAGTCCCATGCACTGCAATCAGAGCGGCTAGGGTATGATTTATAGAGAGAACCACACAGACCTTCACCACGACAACAACAACAACAACAACAACAACAACAACAACATCAACTCCAAAACATATAATCATCCAACACTCTATGATACAAACCAGCCTGATGCCATAATGCCATCACAAACATCCTTCTCTCAGTGCCTGCATGGTTCTCCTGTGTAGACTACGCTGACCTTATTTCAGTGTTTAAATGTATTCACCTGCATAGTTCCATATTAAAGTCCTGGTCTGGAGGGTTATTGTCTGTTACGTAAGAGAAACCCCAGGATGCATTGCACAGAGAGGTTCTGTAAAGACAGCACCAGGAAGTTGGGCATCAGAATAACTATTCTGCTGCTCAGCAGGTAAGCCCCTTGCCCATCTCTCTGAGGCAGAGGAAAGAGGATTTGTATAGGGCTATAGACATCCAGGCCATGGAGTTGTTCAGTGGGAAGAAGGAGTAGAGATCTTCAGGGGGAGAGAGGAGGGCTTGTATGTGTGAGCGGAGCCAGGAGAGGGCTGGAGACGAGGGGCAGCAAGGAGACAGCAGGGAGGGGGGTAGGTGAAGGGGCTTAGCTTACCTGGACAGACGGCAGAGTTGTTGCAGGGCCTCTGCTCTCGGAGCGGGCCGCTGCACTGGGTGCTGTAGGAGGAGGAGACACAGAAACGCGTGCGGCTCTGCCAGCTCTCACCGCATGTGGCCGAACACACACTCCATGACGACCACTCCTCACCTGACGCAGTCTGGTCCACTGAGGGGGGGAGGGAGGGAGGAGGAGAGGAGGAAGGGATGGTCCAGGGTGGAGGGGGGAGGAGAAGGTCCGAAACTAATTATCATGCAGGAGCAGCCTCCCATTGGCCAAAATAGGAAGGGGCGTGGCATGGTTTGGCGTAGGGGAGATTCTGTGCTGCCAGGCTCCCTGGGCTCTGATTCCATATCCTTAACATTGACTTGACATACAGGGGAAGGCAATGCGATTGGTTACTGGATATGTCAATCATTTCCCTGGCTGCCATGACTGCCCAATGCATTCAGTAGACCCGGTCAGTCAGTCAAGCCTAGTCTGACCAATGGGAAAAGCTGGTCAGTCATGGCTGTCCAATGGCAGGGGTGAGGGGGGACCTGATTCGCTAATTCAGCAGAGACTTATCTACTTTTCAAGACAGGACACAATCTCCAGTATAGCGGCTACATTCATGACCTCACAAAACAACAAAACAGCAAACAGTTTCACCCGATTTATTCAGGGTCCATGTTGGAATTAGTGCCGTGGCACTTAGGCAAGAAAGAGTTTGGGAGATTTTGATGGATGTGCAGGCCTATGTGAGGGAGGGATTCAGGGATAGCTAGCTATAGCCTTGGTGCAGTGACAGACTATAATGGTAGGAGGTGGTCCTGTGTGGTCTGTGACCCAAGCGGCTGTTAGAGACTGATGCATGGGCTCCCTCTGCGTCCTGTTGTCTTACCTGTCTGTGGGGCCTGCTGTCCGCCGCCACCGCCTCGCGTCTTGTCTACCTCGCCACCGCCGCCATCACGCTTGCGGCTGTCCACGGAGCGAAGTGATTGGCTGCGAGTGAGATGACGGCCTTTGCCTAGAGGGGTGGGGCAAGGCCAGGGGGGAGGGGTTAGCAACTTAACCACCAATGGCATTTTGTTTTTATTATTTTTAGGACACAACCGTGACGTGATTGGTCACCCAGAAGAGCATCAGCCAAACTTGGGAATTGTGTAATGGAAAACCAGGTGTGGTGTGTGATTGTGTGTTTGTGTATTTACTGTGTGTCTCGCTGTCTTTTTTGTCTTTGGAACCGTGATTGTTAGTTCACGAACAGATGGAATAAGAACATGGAATTCTGACATGGATCACAATCTATCAAAACATCTATAGTTCTGAAGACTGGAAGAGGGATACAGAGCTATTGGAAGCCCTGTTCCTAAGTCCTCCTTACTTCTATAACATGGATTAGATGCACATTGCAGTGTGAGAGATTCTTCAGTCTCTTTCTTAAGAGTTATCCTTCTGTATTTGCCTTGAGAGGTTGACTATGTCCAAATAATAGCATCGATCAAAGTCCCCTTTCCAACATGGCCTCCTTACATCACAAGAATGACTTGTTGGACGGAAGAGAGTGGAGGGAATAAAGGACAAGAGAAAATCAAAGTACAGAGAGAAATAACAGATAAATGAGATTGAGAGAAGAACAAAAGAGGGAGAGAGAGTAAAAAAAAAACAGACAGATATTTAGATTGATGAGGACGTACACACATACCCACATATTCACACTAGTGGTGCGCAGGTCAACTGTTTGTTCACACATACCCGCCAGCAATTGCTAATAACCCATCTGCAACCCCACGACTGTATGTGATAAAGTGAAAATCTGAGGCCCACACCCGTCCCTAACCCGCTAATATAGCTACAGTCAGAGACGATGGAAATTGTTTTTGACACAGGAGGCGCCGGATTTATTTTTGCCTGATTTAGATATGTTCCTGGTTTATAATTTACAACAGTTTGGTAGGTTGGGCTGGGTAAACTGATGATAATAAAGATAGCATCTCTACAGACTGCACATTCTCTCAAGATGCTCAAAGTAAGAAATCATATTTCACCTGCATTTGGTGTGACATTTTACTGCAAGAAATGCTTCATTCTGCAGGAGTTAATATCAAGGCTATGTGAGAGTTTGTAGACCTACAGTCAGTGTCCAGATGTCAGTTTCCATTTAACCCATCTGAACAGTAGGATACAGTTCCCTTGATGTGCCATTGGCCTATTTGAAGTGCCCGTCTTGTGACTGTTGAATTTGTATAGCGCCTCACACTCATCACACATATCATCGCCGGCACTGCTATCATCCTATTTGACCACTTCACCAAATCTTTCCCAAACATGACTTTTCTGGCCTCCCTTCTCTTTATTTTCAACTCTCTTTTTTTGCAGCTTTTCTCTTATTGAATTACAGTAAACTCTGACATTGTCCCGTTCCCAAAAACATTTGGCACTAATGCCCGATAGCCTAAAATAATGAAATGAAAATGTAAATAGAGCCTACAGATAAAAATTACACGATAATTATTAATTTATGGATTTGTTAAGTTATTGTTTTTTCTTTGTTCAACCCACCTGCCACCCACCCGCACTTCGTCCACACAATATGTCATGATCTAAACATGCCCGCCCTGCGGATATAACTACAGGGATATAACTACAGGGATATAACTACAGGGATGTAACTACAGGGATATAACTACAGGGATATAACTACAGGGATGTAACTACAGGGATATAACTACAGGGATATAACTACAGGGATATAACTACAGGGATATAACTACAGGGATATAACTACAGGGATATAACTACAGGGATATAACTACAGGGATGTAACTACAGGGATATAACTACAGGGATATAACTACAGGAATATAACTACAGGGATATAACTACAGGGATATAACTACAGGGATATAACTACAGGGATATAACTACAGGGATGTAACTACAGGGATATAACTACAGAGATATAACTACAGGGATATAACTACAGGGATATAACTACAGGGATATAACTACAGGGATATAACTACAGGGATGTAACTACAGGGATATAACTACAGGGATATAACTACAGGGATATAACTACAGGGATATAACTACAGGGATATAACTACAGGGATATAACTACAGGGATATAACTACAGGGATATAACTACAGGGATATAACTACAGGGATATAACTACAGGGATATAACTACAGGGATATAACTACAGGGATATAACTACAGGGATGTAACTACAGGGATATAACTACAGGGATATAACTACAGGGATATAACTACAGGGATGTAACTACAGGGATATAACTACAGGGATATAACTACAGGGATACAGGGATAAACTACAGGGATATAACTACAGGGATATAACTACAGGGATATAACTACAGGGATATAACTACAGGGATATAACTACAGGGATATAACTACAGGGATATAACTACAGGGATATAACTGTAACTAGGGATATAACTACAGGGATATAACTACAGGGATATA
>NC_068454.1:69559338-69609338 GCF_023373465.1 Oncorhynchus keta | reverse complement strand
CGCCTATTCCCTCTAACCCCATCTAACATTCCTATTCTTCAGTTCCAACTTCAAACCTCCCAGCACAACATCAACACCCTTACCAGTTTGGTGGTGACATTATACTACATGCACTTCAGTACCCATCCTCAATCCTCTGGTGTCATTACGGCAGGGGCGGCAGGCAGCCTAGTGGTTAGAGCGTTGGACTAGTAACCGAAAGGTTGCAAGAGCGAATCCCCGAGCTGACAAGGTACAAATCTGTCGTTCTGCCCCTGAACAAGGCAGATAACCGACTGTTCCAAGGCCGTCATTGACAATCATGTTTTTTTCTTAACTGACTTGCCTAGTTAAATAAAGGTAAAATAAAAAATAAAAATGTAAATGACCAATTACCCTATCTAACCCCCTATCCTTCAGTTTCCATCCTCAATCCTACGTCATTACCCCCTACCCTATCTAACCCCCTATCATTCAGTTTCCATCCTCAACCCTCTGTCATTACCCCTACCCTATCTAACCCCCTATCCTTCAGTTTCCATCCTCAACCCTCTGATGGCATTACCCCCTACCCTATCTAACCCCCTATCCTTCAGTTTCCATCCTCAACCCTCTGTCATTACCCCCTACCCTATCTAACACCCTATCCTTCAGTTTCTATCCTCAACTCTCTGATGTCATTACCCCCTACCCTGTCTAACCCCCTATCCTTCAGTTTTCATCCTCAACTCTCTGATGTCATTACCCCTACCATATCTAACCCCCTATCCTTCAGTTCCCATCCTCAACCCTCTGATGTCATTACCCCCTACCCTATCTAACCCCCTATCCTTCAGTTCCCATCCTCAACCCTCTGATGGCATGACCCCCTACCCTATCTAACCCCCTATCCTTCAGTTTCCATCCTCAACCCTCTGATGTCATTACCCCCTACCCTATCTAACCCCCTATCCATTAGGTCCCATCCTCAACCCTCTAGTGTCATTACCCCCTACCCTTTCTAACCCCCTATCCTTCAGTTCCCATCCTCAACCCTCTGTCATTACCCCCTACCCTATCTAACCCCCTATCCTTCAGTTCCCATCCTCAACCCTCTGTCATTACCCCCTACCCTATCTAACCCCCTATCCTTCAGTTCCCATCCTCAACCCTCTGTCATTACCCCCTACCCTATCTAACCCCCTATCCTTCACTTCCAAACCTCAACCCTCTTTCATTACCCCCTACCCTATCTAACACCCTATCATTAAGTTCCAATCCTCAACCCTCTGTCATTACCCCCTACCCTATCTAACCCCCTATCCTTCAGTTCCCAATCCTCAACCCTCTGTCATTACCCCCAACCCTATCTAACCCAGTGTCCTTCAGTTTCCATTCTCAACCCTCTGTCATTACCCCCTACCCTATCTCAACCCCTATCCTTCAGTTCCCATCCTCAACCCTCTGTCATTACCCCCTACCCTATCTAACACCCTATCCTTCAGTTCCCATCCTCAACTCTCTGATGTCATTACCCCCTACCCTATCTAACCCCCTATCCTACAGTTCCCATAATCAACCCTCTGATGTCATTATCCCCTACCCTATCTCACCCCCTATCCTTCACTTCCAATCCTCAATCCTCTGTCATTACCCCCTACCCTATCTAAACCCCTATACTTCAGTTCCAATCCTCAACTCTCTGATGTCATTACCGCCTACCCTATCTCACCCCCTATCCTTCACTTCCTATCCTCAACCCTCTGTCATTAACCCCTACCCTCTCTAACCCCCTATCCTTCAGTTCCCATCCTCAACTCTCTGATATCATTACCCCCTACCCTATCTAACCCCTATCCTTCACTTCCAATCCTCAATCCTCTTTCATTACCCCCTACCCTATCTAACCCCCTATCCTTCAGTTTCCATCCTCAACCCTCTTTTGACATTACCCCCTACCCTATCTAACCCCCTATCCTTCACTTCCAATCCTCAACCCTCTGTCATTACCCCTACCCTATCTAATCCCCTATCCTTCAGTTCCCATCCTCAACTCTCTGATGTCATTACCCCCTACCCTATCTAACCCCCTATCCTTCACTTCCAATCCTCAACCCTCTTTCATTACCCCCTACCCTATCTAACACCCTATCCTTCAGTTCCCATCCTCAACTCTCTGATGTCATTACCCCCTACCCTATCTAACCCCCTATCCTTCAGTTCCCATCCTCAACCCTCTGATGTCATTACCCCCTACCCTATCTAACCCCCTATCCTTCAATTCCCATCCTCAACCCTCTGATGTCATTACCCCTACCATATCTAACCCCCTATCCTTCAGTTTCCATCCTCCATCCTCTGATTGCATTACCCCTACCCTATCTAACACCCTATCCTTCACTTCCCGTCCTCAACCCTCTGATGTCATTATCCCCTACCCTATTTTTAACCACCTTTCCTTCAGTTCCCATCCTCAACCCTCTGATGTCATTACCCCCTACCCTATCTAACCCACTATCCTTCCGTTTCCATCCTCAACCCTCTGATGTCATTACCCCCTACCCTATCCAACCCCTTATCCTTCAGTTTCCATCCTCAACCCTCTGATGTCATTATCCCCTACCCTATCTAACCCCCTATCCGTCAGTTCCCATCCTCAACCCTCTGATGGCATTACCCCCTACCCTATCTAACCCCATATCCTTCAGTTTCCATCCTCAAGCCTCTAGTGTCATTACCCCTTACCCTATCTAACCCCTATCCGTCAGTTCCCATCCTCAACCCTCTGATGGCATTACCCCCTACCCTATCTAACCCTATATCCTTCAGTTCCCATCATCAACCCTCTGATGTCATCACCCCCTACCCTATCGACCCCCTATCCTTCAGTTCCCATCCTCAACCCTCTGTCATTACCCCCTACCCTATCGACCCCCCTATCCTTCAGTTCCCATCCTCAACCATCTGTCATTACCCCTTACACTATCTAACCCCCTATCCTTCAGTTCCCATCCTCAACCCTCTGATGTCATTACCCCCTACCCTATCTAACCCGTATCCTTCAGTTTCCATCCTCAACCCTCTGATGTCATTACCCCCTTCCCTATCTAACCCCCTATGCTTCAGTTTCCATCCTCAACCCTCTAGTGTCATTACCCCTTACCCTATCTAACCCCCTATCCGTCAGTTCCCATCCTCAACCCTCTGATGTCATTACCCCCTACCCTATCTAACCCCCTATGCTTCAGTTTCCATCCTCAACCCTCTGATGTCATTACCCCCTACCCTATCTAACCCCCTATCCTTCAGTTCCCATCCTCAACCCTCTGTCATTATCCCCTACCCTATCTAACCCCCTATCCTTCAGTTCCCATCCTCAACTCTCTGTCATTACCCCCTACCCTATCTAACCCACTATCCTTCAGTTCCCATCCTCAACCCTCTGTCATTAACCCCTACCCTATCGAACCCCCTATCCTTCAGTTCCCATCCTCAACCTCTGTCATTACCCCTTACCCTATCTAACCCCCTATCCTTCAGTTCCCATCCTCAACCCTCTGATGTCATTACACCCTACCCTATCTAACCCCGTATCCTTCAGTTTCCATCCTCAACCGTCTGATGTCATTACCCCCTTCCCTATCTAACCCCCTATGCTTCAGTTTCCATCCTCAATCCTCTGATGTCATTACCCCCTACCCTATCTAACCCCCTATCCTTCAGTTCCCATCCTCAACCCTCTGTCATTACTCCCTACCCTATCTAACCCCTATCCTTCAGTTCCCATCCTCAACCCTCTGATGTCATTACCCCCTACCCTATCTAACCCCCTATCCTTCAGTTCCCATCCTCAACCCTCTGATGTCATTACCCCCTACCCTATCTCACCCCCTATCCTTCAGTTTCCATCCTCAACCCTCTTTTGTCATTATCCCCTACCCTATCTAACCCCCTATCCTTCAGTTTCCATCCTCAACCCTCTGATGTCATTACCCCCTACCCTATCTAACCCCCTATCCTTCAGTTCCCATCCTCCATCCTCTGATTCCATTACCCCTACCCTATCTAACACCCTATCCTTCACTTCCCATCCTCAACCCTCTGATGTCATTACCCCCTACCCTATTTTTAACCACCTTTCCTTCAGTTCCCATCCTCAACCCTCTGATGTCATTACCCCCTACTCTATCTAACCCCCTATCCTTCAGTTCCCATCCTCAACCCTCAGATGTCATTACCCCTACCATATCTAACCCCCTAACCTTCTGTTCCCATCCTCAACCCTCTGATGTCATTACCCCCTACTCTATGTTACCCCCTATCCTTCATTTTCCATCCTCAACCCTCTGATGTCATTACCCCCTACCCTATCTAACCCCCTATCCTTCACTTCCAATCCTCAACCCTCTTTCATTACCCCCGACCCTATCTAACACCCTATCCTTCAGTTCCCATCCTCAACCCTCTGATGTCATTACCCCCTACCCTATCTAACCCCTATCCTTCAGTTCCCATCCTCAACCCTCAGATGTCATTACCCCTACCATATCTAACCCCCTAACCTTCTGTTCCCATCCTCAACCCTCTGATGTCATTACCCCCTACCCTATCTAACCCCCTATCCTTCAGTTCCCATCCTCAACCCTCTGATGTCATTACCCTCTACCCTATCTAACCCCCTATCCTTCAGTTCCCATCCTCAACCCTCTGATGTCATTACCCCCTACCCTATCCAACCCCCTATCCTTCAGTTCCCATCCTCAACCCTCTTATGTCATTACCCCCTACCCTATCCAACCCCCTATCCTTCAGTTCCCATCCTCAACCCTCTTATGTCATTATCCCCTACCCTATCTAACCCCCTATCCTTCAGTTCCCATCCTCAACCCTCTGATGTCATTACCCCTACCCTATCTAACCCCCTATCCTTCAGTTCCCATCCTCAACCCTCTGATGTCATTACCCCCTACCCTATCTAACCCCCTATCCTTCAGTTCCCATCCTCAACCCTCTGATGTCATTACCCCCTACCCTATCCAACCCCCTATCCTTCAGTTCCCATCCTCAACCCTCTGATGTCATTACCCCCTACCCTATCTAACCCCCTATCCTTCAGTTCCCATCCTCAACCCTCTGATGTCATTACCCCCTACCCTATCTAACCCCCTATCCTTCAGTTCCAGCTCCCAATCTTAACCCCTACCAGGTTAATGGTGGCATTAACCCCATGTCCCCGCTAACACTCATGATCTTCCGTTCCAACTTATTTTGTCCTGTACCCCTGATAACTTTAACCAACATTCAGGAAATGAATTTAAATTCCTATTAAAAAATGGAAAAATCCTCATTAAAAATAAATAGTTATTTTCCATTTTCAAATTGGAATTTGAATTCATTTCCTGAATAATTCTCTGAATATAAATGGAATTTACCCCAACATCTGCCCCACCATGCCACACCCTGACAGTTACCAGCTCCAACATCTACAACACAAAACAGAACCTCCTCTAACCATCAACCTCACACATCCCTTTAAACCACAACATCCCTTTAAACCACAACATCCCTTTACACCACAACATCCCTTTAAACCACAACATCCCTTTAAAGCCCTAATATAACCTGTGAGCCCAGCTCCAGCCTTATCCTTCCCATTAGTCCGGCTGAATGGACCTATTGTCTATAAATACTTATCAGGTGGAGGGGCTGTATGCTCTCAGGTGCAGGTCAGTCAGGCAGACACTTCAATTCGGATGATGGATGCTTCACTTCAGAGGGTGCGATAAGAAAAAGCTCAAAAGGTCCTTTGACTGGTAGGGATCAAATGGCGGCTATTCTACTTTCTATATCAGACTGACAGACAGACAGGGAGATGGAGAGGGAGGGAGTTAGAGAAGTTACCAGGCTTTTCTTATTTTCTCTAGACACATCCATCTTCAAGCAGGAACACCTGCTCTGATAAGGGGCTAGCAAATCGTTGTGGGTGAAAATATAGGAGCACGAATACGCACGGACAGACACACATGTGCACAGAAACGCACACATGCCCGCACACACACACAAACTTGTTTGACTGTCAATAATAAACACTTTAGTTTTGAAAACAATACATTTTCCTTGGTTTTGAATTAACCTAGAAAATGTTTGTTTTCATCTTGTTTGTGTCTGAGATGAGAAATGTTGGAAAGCAAGAAAAGCAACAGATGATTTGACCTTAACTCAATAAGAGAGAAACAGTTTGACTCCAGCTGGAGGTTGTTTACAGGTTGTTACTTACAAGCCGTCCTCAATGTGCAGGGTGTCAGGCTAATGTGTTCCTATGGTTACGGCCAGGGCCTCTGTATCTATTTCCACCATGGTGAGTAAACTGCCCACCCCCTCACCCCCCTCCATTTTCTCCTGGGCAGTGTGTGTGTGTGTGTGTGTGTGTGTGTGTGTGTGTGTGTGTGTGTGTGTGTGTGTGTGTGTGTGTGTGTGTGTGTGTGTGTGTGTGTGTGTGTGTGTGTGTGTGTGTGTGTGTGTGTGTGCGTGCATGTGTAGTGTGCAGAGTTAGAGGGTTTTATGGGACTTAAAACAATCCCCACCACTGAGATCCTCTTCCCTCCTCCTCTTCTCCTCATCCTCCTCCGGTCTCTCTAACTCGTTCTGGAGCCCACCAGGTACCTCTTCTGATGAAAGTGTCACTGTCGTCATTCTCCCACCTACTGTCTCACAGTTACCAACCAAGGACATTACAATACACTGCTTCCATGTTCTAAAGGAATGGTTACCTATTTAAAAAACCAAGGACAGCTACTACTGGACTCCTGCCCTGTAGGACGTGTAGAGAGTGAGAGAAACACACACACATACACACACACTCCTAGCACAGAGTGCACTGTGGTAGATTCTCACCACGCTCTGTAATACTCTCATACATCTGAAGCCCTTCTCTCCCCACACAGCGTGGGATGGCATTGTGACTCACAGAGAAAGAGAGGGATGGAAGGATAGAGAAAGAGAAGGAGGAGGTGGATGAGGAGGGAAGGGGGGTCAGGGCAAACCTCAGGTCCTATCTCCCCCTGCCAGAGTGGTGGGCTGGAGAGAGGGGGCCCTGGAGCCTGTGTGTGTGCGTGTGGTTGTGGGTTTGTTTGTGTGTGTGTACGTGTATGGTTGTGGATTTGTGTGTGTGTGTGTGTGTGTGTGTGTGTGTGTGTGTGTGTGTGTGTGTGTGTGTGTGTGTGTGTGTGTGTGTGTGTGTGTGTGTGTGTGTGTGTGTGTGTGTGTGTGTGTGTGTGTGTGTGGTTTAGGGTTTGTGTGTGGGTCTGCTTTGGAAGAGCACACGTGACATGTCTGTGCTAATGAGCTCTTCTCCTGGGCTTGCCAGGCTCTGACCAGACAGAGTGTGTGTGTGTGTGTGTGTGTTGTGTGTGTGTGTGTGTGTGTCTGTGTGTCTGTGTGTGTGTGTGTGTGTGTGTGTGTGTGTGTGTGTGTGTGTGTGTGTGTGTGTGTGTGTGTGTGTGTGTGTGTGTGTGTGTGGGAGGTGGGCGCTGTGACAGGATACCACCCCTGCTTGTCATTCCTGGGTATATCACCAACGTGAAAAGAGCGAAAAAAAGCCAGTACATCCCACTGAGCTACTGCTTCATCCCTAACAAGGGCACAGAGACACACACGCTCACACACAAATACACACACATGCACTAAAACACTCTCTTAGCAGACACACATAGGTACCCAGGCGTACACACACAAACCTTTATGAGGACACACATTGAGAGACAAAGGCACACACACACACACAATGACATTTTGCAGTGCCTTTGGCGCACGGCGGCAGTAAACTGTACACTGCTGCCTGATCAGAGGACATTCATCTTCATTCTCCCTCTCATCAAATCTGAAGAAAGACAGAGAGAGCCTCAGTCTAGCATTTAAAGCCCTGCTACAGCTCGTATCATATCCCAAGGTGGTTTAAGGGAGAGAACACACACACCACACACACACACACACATACACACCCACACAGAGACACAGAGACCAACAGCACTGAAAAGAAACCAATGAAATGAAGAAAATGAAAGACTTCAAATGACAGCATGAAGAATTTCCAAGAGTGTGAAAGAGAGTGAAGGAGAGAGAGAGTGAGAGAGAAAGAGCAAAAGAAAGAAAGAAAGAAAAAAAGCAAGCAAGAAAGAAAGAAAGCAAGAAAGAGAGGGAGAAAGAGAGAGAGAGAGAGAGAGAGAGAGAGAGAGAGAGAGAGAGAGAGAGAGAGAGAGAGAGAGAGAGAGAAGAGAAAGGTGGAGGTGTGACAGTTGTAAGCAGTGACAAGTTATCTGTCAGAGCAACAAGGAATGGAGCAGTACAATAGGTTTCACGCACACATGCACACACACACGCACACACACACGCACACACACATGCACACACACATGCACACACACACACACACACGCACACACACACGCACACAGACACACACAGTCCAATGCTAACCATTATCCACACAGTCACACAGTTACAGTTACGCACAGTAACTGTGCAGACACACACACACACACACGTCCGTATGCTCGCCAGCCAAAAACTGGAGCCGATTCACACATTAAAGCAGCAATCAGCAATAGAAACAATAACAAAGCCAGCTCCCTGCCCCTGTTTCTGTGAAAAGCTGAGGGATGGGGCTGGAGAAATGTAACCACTCTCAAATAGACAGAGCCATGGATGCAAGGACAGACCATCAATGATATTAACGTTTTAGTTTTAACCATGTTTTGAGGCTATACAGTGTGTTTACATTTACGTTGTTTACAAACACTGGATTAAAACAAGCTCGTATTTGGGGTTCTGTTGGGGTACAACAGTTGAACTAAGCTCATGAGGCATTTATAAGTTATATTCTTGAAGAATCAATGGGTACATACCATTCATTTATCATTAAATTGATGTAGCAACTGCTGATTTGGCAGTAAAATTGCTTAATTAAAATATGCATTTTTAATAAAGCCTTAGAGGGACCTGAGGTAGTAGATCTGTTGGCAGGGAACTGTGAGAGGAGAGGAGAGGATAGGAGAGGAGAGGAGAGGAGAGAGACACCATCCCTCAACATGTTCACTAGAACAACTACTCAGACAGAAGAGGGAGCGATAGGAAGATTCATTTTGAAAATGTGTGTTTCAGTGAAGGTATATTATAAAAAAGGGCTTCCACACTTGGACTTAAAACTGAGTGTAGAACAGCTGGGCTCTATAAGATATGACAGTAGTAGATTTCCTATACAAGACTGTCACACTCTCTCTGCAGAGTTAGCTATGGTACTGTAGCATTGCGTTAGCCCCGGGATGTCAAACAGAGTACAGTCTGACTCCACAGTCTGGCCTGCTCCAACCCACACAGACGCCCGGTGGCTAACACTAGGCTACACCACACACACACACTCGGCTACATGTCACACACACACACCA
Organism: Oncorhynchus keta; assembly: GCF_023373465.1. Classification (NCBI taxonomy): domain Eukaryota; kingdom Metazoa; phylum Chordata; class Actinopteri; order Salmoniformes; family Salmonidae; genus Oncorhynchus; species Oncorhynchus keta. The sequence goes on along the minus strand of NC_068454.1, from coordinate 69,599,937 downwards.
GGGATATATCACACACACAAACATAAACACACCAGACACACATGCAGACACGCAAACACACAGTCTTTTATAGCTAACCTTGTGGGGACACGCAATTCAGTCACATTCAAAATCCTATTTACCCTAACCCTAACCCTAACTCTAACCTTAACCCAAAAACCTAACCCTTACTCTAAACCTAACCCTAGCTCCTAACCCTAACCCTAAAACTAACCCTAGCTTCTAACTCTAGCTCCTAACCTAAAACATAACCTAGCTCCTTACCATAGCTCCTAACCGTAGCTCCTAGCCCATGATGAGAGAGGGTACCAGTCCAAATTTGGGACCTTTAACCCCTCTGGAAGTATTTTTAAAATAATTTTCTGAAATATCAGAAGAATGGACGAAAACAATTCCAGCCGTGCACCTGGGGATTGAACAGGTTACCAGGTGCACATTTTAAAATGGTTTTAAATGGCTTTTGACCCACCCAGGTCAAGCCAACTGGGGGCTCCACTGGTTGTTTTAGCAGTTTTCAAACATCATCACCTGGGAACCCTATGTAATTCAATTACAAAAATTACTAAGTCCAGCATTCGCTCCACAGACTATGTCCAGCCGTGCACCTGGTGATTTAATGGGTTACCAGGTGTCGAGCCTCTACAGGCTAACTACAGACCTCCATGACTCTTGGCCTACTCTCTCTGCCCTGCCCGCCTGCCCTCTCTCTCGGCCTGTCACTTCAGCTCGGTCCACCTGGTACCCTTTAACACCCTGTCCCTTCAGACCGCCAGGCCTCCATATATTCTCAACCATGACCAAATGACACACAAAGACAAGGGTGAATTTCAAAGAAATGTACTTTATTTATCAGTGAATCATGGATTGATTTGTCCCTCCATTAGTGACCGGGCATTATGAGGCAAATTATGGTCCCAGTAATACCATGCCTGCGTCGCCAGGGAGTGACACATATGTAACCGACCCTCGATTAAAGTTCACTGTTGCAACGCTTTGTCGAAGTGTACCGAATGTCCCTTTACTTCCAATGCCGAAATCAGCAAATATCTGGGCCAGATACTCCCCAAGATTGTCATACATTTTGCCGCAGGATGTGAAAAAGAACGGCTCTGTGTCTGAGGTGATGCCACAGATGAGGCCTGATCTGATGGAAGCATTTAAGCCAAGTGTATTCCTCCTCCTCCATCACAATTCTACACTCCCAGAAGCTATAGTTTGTCTTGTGGCTTGCAACAAACAGCAGGTAACCCCCACTTTCCTTGGTTACTTCCATAAAATTCTTCTCACTGAACATGGTGACTGGGGATCACCTAGTGCCATTAAATATGACCAAATGGCTAGTTATGAGAGCCTGGGCTCCAGCCACATTCCACCACCATTGTTCTGTTGCATGTACTGCTCTGAATCGGGATGCAGTCTGTCAGTCAATAGCTGCTCACTAGCATAGCATGCTTCCATTCGATAGTACCAGACTTAAGTGAATGGGCGACTTTGAAATGTTGGTCGATCCGCCCGGTGTTCTGCTTGGGACAAAGTCCACAGTCACGTTTTCATCTGCTGTTCATAGCTTCTCTCTCCTGCATTCCTGTGTGCGTGAGTACCTGTTTTCTCCATCAACCAACAAACTAAACCTAGCTCCTAACCCTAGCTCCTAACCCTAGCTCCTAACCCTAACCCTAGCTCCTATCTCTAACTTTAACATAATTCTAACCCTAACACTAATTCTAACCCTAACACTAAACCCTTAGAAATAACATTAACCTTGTGGGATCTAACAAAATGTCCCCAGTTGGTCAAATGTTTGTGTCCACACAAACTTTAGCTTCTATCTTAGCACTCTGTCAGCCACCCACTCTCTGTCACGAGGGACCAGTGTGTGGAACTATCTGCCCAACAAGAGAGGGAGAGAGAGTGTTTCTTTGAAGAGAGATGGAGAGAGACAGAGACCGAGAGAAGTAGCATAGTGTGTGTGGGAAGAGGTGTTAATGCATTAGACTTGCTATAAGACTCTCCTCCCTCTCCTCTGGGAGCAGTGGTTTGATATCCCTTAGTTTAGCAACCTCACATCTAAGCTGTGTGTGTGTGTGTGTGTGTATGTGTGTGTGTGTGTGTGTGTGTGTGTGTGTGTGTGTGTGTGTGTGTGTGTGTGTGTGTGTGTGTGTGTGTGTGTGTGTGTGTGTGTGTGTGTGTGTGTGTGTGTGTGTGTGTGTGTGTGTGTGTGTGTGTGTGTGTGTGTGTGCACAAGAAGCTGTCCTCTCTGGGAACTACCACACACATTCATCTTACTTAACGACAGCATTCTGCTAACATCTGACCACCATAAAGAAAAGTGCAAGTCATGGATACATGTTTTACTCCTCCCTCCTTTCCAGTCACCTTGAACTCCTCTTACTCTCATTTTTGTCAATTTTCTGTCTTTCTCCCATCTTCCCATTTTCTCGTCCCCACACCAATCTTTCCCTCTTCTCCCTCTCTCTTTGTTTCTCTCCTCGTCTCTCAAATCCCTCCTTTAGTTTGTCACTTCCTCCCCTGCTGTCTCTGTAAAGTGAGAAATGAATCCTCTCCTGCTCCATGATGTCTTCCCACTGTGCAACACACACACACACACACACACACACACACACACACACACACACACACACACACACACACACACACACACACACACACACACACACACACACACACACACACACACACACACACACACACACACACACACACACACACACACACACACACACACAGGCTAAGCATTCAAATGAAAGCTGCCTCCTTCGCTTCCTCTTTTTCCTCCTCTTTCTACCAGTGTCGGCCTGCTCTCCAACTGCCTGACCTCTAACTGACTACTCCAGCCATCTGCTCTCCAAATGCCTGACCTCTAATTGACTACTCCAGCCATCTGCTCTCCAACTGCCTGTCCTCTAACTGACTACTCCAGCCATCTGCTCTCCAACTGCCTGACCTCTAATTGACTACTCCAGCCATCTGCTCTCCAACTGCCTGACCTCTAACTGACTACTCCAGCCATCTGCTCTCCAAATGCCTGACCTCTAATTGACTACTCCAGCCATCTGCTCTCCAACTGCCTGTCCTCTAACTGACTACTCCAGCCATCTGCTCTCCAACTGCCTGACCTCTAATTGACTACTCCAGCCATCTGCTCTCCAACTGCCTGACCTCTAACTGACTACTCCAGCCATCTGCTCTCCAACTGCCTGACCTCTAACTGACTACTCCAGCCATCTGCTCTCCAACTGCCTGACCTCTAACTGAGTACTCCAGCCATCTGATCTCCAACTGCCTGACCTCTAACTGACTACTCCAGCCATCTGCTCTCCAACTGCCTGACCTCTAACTGACTACTCCAGCCATCTGCTCTCCAACTGCCTGACCTCTAACTGACTACTCCAGCCATCTGCTCTCCAACTGCCTGTCCTCTAACTGACTACTCCAGCCATCTGCTCTCCAACTGCCTGACCTCTAACTGACTACTCCAGCCATCTGCTCTCCAACTGCCTGACCTCTAACTGACTACTCCAGCCATCTGCTCTCCAACTGCCTGACCTCTAACTGAGTACTCCAGCCATCTGCTCTCCAACTGCCTGACCTCTAACTGACTACTCCAGCCATCTGCTCTCCAACTGCCTGACCTCTAACTGACTACTCCAGCCATCTGCTCTCCAACTGCCTGACCTCTAACTGACTACTCCAGCCATCTGCTCTCCAACTGCCTGACCTCTAACTGACTACTCCAGCCATCTGCGCACCATGTGAAAGGGATAGATGTGTGGACGGGAGGAAGTGTGGAAGTGATGTCTCTCCTCTTCTCTCCACAGAGAGAGTGAGCAATAGAGAGAGAGAGACAAAGAGAGAGATGGAGGGAAGACGGAGGGTGAGATAGACTGGGATCCATTAATCGTGTGCTGAGTGAGGCCTCAGAGACAGACAGGGCCACGAAGGCCTCTGTCTCAATCGCTCACTTCCCAAACCCTTCAACAGTCATATCATTTCATGCTCCTCTTCTCTCCGCTCATTGCTCCTCTCCTCCTCAGCACAGCAAGCCAGTCTGGCTTCCAGCCCATTCCCACACAGAATCCATGATCCTTTCTTCTCTCTCTTCATCCTCAACTAACCCACCCATCCATCCTTCCAGATAGCCATCCATCCATCGACTGTCTCCCCATGCTCAGTGGGGGTTCAATTGCCACTCAGAGAGGTATAGGAATATCATCAAAGTTCACTTTGACCTTAGGGGCCCTGCTATTCTGAGAGAGAGAAAGAGAGAAAAAGAAAGAGAGACTGAGAAAGACAAATAAATAAATAGCGACAGAGAGAAAGAGAGAGAAAGAAAGAAAGAAAAAGAGTAGGAAGAGATTCATAATATGAAGAATTCACCTCTTTCTAATGATGTACCCAGCCAAGTCTGTGTTGCATGTACCTCCAGACCACACCCCATGATCTGGATGACATAAAAAGGATAACTAGCCTAGTGTGGAGAGGAGAGGAGAGGAGAGGAGAGGAGAGGAGAGGAGAGGAGAGGAGAGGAAAGGAAAGGAAAGGAAAGGAAAGGAAAGGAAAGGAAAGGAAAGGAAAGGAAAGGAAAGGAAAGGAAAGGAAAGGAAAGGAGAGGAGACCCTTGGTGACAGGTAACATTAGCTTCGGAGAGAAGAGAGGAGAGGAGATAAGAGGAGAGGAGAGCCTTGGTGACAGGGAACATTAGCTGTAGAGAGAGGAGAAGAGACAGGGGGGAGAAGACGACATGAGATACTACCCACAACATCAGCTCTGCTTGGCTGGCTGCAAGACGGAGTCTCCTCCATCAGCCTGGAATCAGCCTATAGGCCTGGGTAGGGGGAGGGAGGGAGGGAGAGATTGAGGGAGGGATGGGGAGGGAGAGATTTGACCAGAGGCTGAAGTGATAGAGAAGAGAAAGAGAGGAAGGATGGACGGATGGAGGGGAAGATGGAGGGAAGAGATGCGGAGGGAGGGAGAGGGCTGGGTGCTCTGAGAAGAAGAGACTAGGGTTGTGATGATACCAGTATCGTGATATTTTTCCTATGGAAAAAATTAAAACACGAAGCAAACCTAACTCTTTGGTAAGTTAAAAACCTGCTGTATGTAAAATATTGTGTGCTATACCTTGGAAAATAAATGCATGTGACTCTGGATGACAACATAATGATGTTTGTTTCCAACATTAGGGCTGTTTTCTTTAATAAGTGAAATCTGCTTTGTTTTTTTGTTTTCTTGCCTCCATACTAAAGTATTGCGAATCTGTCATTGTCCCGGCCCTAGAAGAGACCAGAGGCTGATAAGAGGAAGTGATGCAGAGAGCGAGAGAAGAAGAGAAAGATGGATGGAGAAGGAGAAGAGGGGGGTGGGGAGAGCAATGGTTCAACCCAATGGCAGGCAGTAGCCCTAGTCTCCCTCAGGGATGGAGCTCTCAGTTATCAGCCTGTCTGTCAGGTCCAGGCTTGGGGAGGGGAGCCAGGATCACACAGCACCATCACACATCTAACCAACTACAGATCCATATCCTTATCCAAGCCCCTATAGTCGCTCTCCTGTGCATTGCCCCCTGCTCAGAGCAGCCATACACAGAACTCCAGCTAGCTACAGTCCCAATAATCTAAAGCACATCTACTGTGTATCCAGCTCACACACACACCCACTCCCCCCGCTCTGAGCTGCCATTAAAGCTATCCCATATTACACATAGATCATTCCTCCCCAGTCCCAGCCTCCCTTCTCTATTCATCCAGTCCCCCCTCTCTCCATCTCTCCCTGCCCATCTCTACCTCCCTCCATATCCCTCCTGCAGCAATCCCATATCACGCCCAGATCCTCCTCCCCAGTCCCAGCCTCCCTTCTCTATTCATCCAGTCCCCCCTCTCTCCATCTCTCCCTGCCCTTCTCAACCTCCCTCCATATCCCTCCTGCAGCAATCCCATATAACGCCCAGATCATCCTTCCCAGTCTCAGCCTCCTTCAGGCCGATCCAGTATCTCTCTTCCCAACCACAGAGAGACAGGACACGGCGCCGACCGGCCAAGGTCATTCAGCTCAGAATTCATCAGCTGAAACCCTATACCATCTCTGTTCTGTCTTTAAGCTACTGTCATTCTACTGATCTTTAACACCCTTTCTACTTTCTGTGACCTAGCCAGAGCACTTTTTTGGATGCTGTCATTTGAACACAAATTGCCTCAAATTGTCCGGAAATTATAAGGAGGTGGCTATGTCAATTTCTTGTCTTTCCTTTTAAATAATTGTTTCGTTGTATTGTGACAGGTTAGAGTACGAGGCTCCCTACACATTCATTGATTGACCTGGACCACAGAGGCCCCCCATTTAACATTAAATGGCATGCTATACAGACAAGATGACCAAGTGAGCCACAAGCCTCGCCTACAAGCTCTCCTCCAATAGACAAAACGGCATCACATGTTGGCCAAAACATTTCCACAAATTCCCATAACTAAAACCAGAGAACTATTCCACTCACTGTTGCTGTCAGTATCACTCTTCTCATCGGCACTGGGTAGGCAGTTCTCCAGGTAGAACCCGTTCCTGTAGCATCCATCTCCTTCACTGAGCTGTGGAGGAGGAGGGGGCTCCCAGCACTGGCAGGGGGTCTGCATGATGCCACAGGGCCTGTTAGAGGTGCTGGATGCCAGGCAGTCCTCCAGCCACTGGCACAGCATCTGACACGCTGCCATGCTGGGGTTACGCTTCCCCACCACCAGGTACTCTGTCTTAAATTCCCCATCTTCGCTAGCGTTAGGGGTGGTGACCGTCACGCCGGCCCGGGGCGGCCCTTTCCTCATTTGTAGGAACTGTTTCCCAGCCTCCAGAAAGGCCACCGGGGATGAAGAGTCACACAGCTTGACCACCTCGTCGAAGCTCTCCATGCCCAGGTAGGTGCGCGTCGTCTCCAGAAATGAGTCAAACTGGAATGTGCGGAGCTGCCGTGGAATGCAGACCGTTGTGGAGGTAGGTTTGGTTAACTTGATAAAGATGGTGTAGCGGCGCGGGTCTGGGTTCTGCAGGGTCCAGGAGCAGGGTGCCATGGGGAAAGTGGAGGGGGACAGGAAGTGGCCGAAGAATCGGCTCTGAACCAGAGTGGAGCAGGTGTCTGACTCAGGCCCTGAGGGAGCAGCAGGGCACTGACTAAACAGTTGTAACAGCAGCAAAATCAGCAAAGAAGATGGCAGGGGGACTTTGGGGTTCACCAGGTGCCCAGGTAAGGAGGAAAAAAGAGTGGTCGTCATGGTTACCAAATGAATTAGAAAGACCAGAGGGGGTTTGTTGGAACCTCGGTTATTTTGTAACCTCTCGTCGATCTGTCTTTCTGTCTCACTGATTTTCTGGCAACCAGGTGGGACCTTCAGGGTGTTCACTGAAGCCTCTGGGGGAAGAGGAGGAGGAGGAAGAGAAGGAAGAGGAGGAGGAGGAAGAGGAGGAAGGAGGAAGAGGAGGAGGAGGAGGAAGAGGAGGAGGAGGAAGGAGGAGGAGAAAGAGGAAGGAGGAGGAGAAAGAGGAAGATTGCCCTCAGCGGTCCAGTGATCTGTCCATGATTGTGTGTGTCTGTCGACCCAGACTTTCAGACGAACCTGGAGAGAAAGAAATAAGAGAGATATTTTGACCTGAGGAAGACACATCACTATAACAGCAAATACACTAGCAAATCAACAAGATAAGACATGAATCATTCACTCTTTCCATTATACTCTCACCACCAGACTCAGTTTGTGCATAGTGGTTTGATCTCCATTACCACACAGATATATACAGTGCCTTCAGAAAGAAGTCACATCCCTTAACTTTTTCCACATTTTGTTGTGTTACAGCCTGAACACGCCTTTTTTGTCACGCCTATTTATTATACCCCCTAATGTCAAAGTTGAATTATGCTTTTCGAAAAGCTGAAATACGTATTCAACCCCTTTGTTATGGCATTCCTAAATAAGTTCAGGAGTAAAGATTTGCTTAAAAAGTCAGATAATAAGTTGCATGGATAATAGTGTTTAACATGAGTTTTGAATGACTACCCCATATCTGTACCCCACACATACAATTATTTGTAAGCTCCCTCAGTTGAGCAGTGAATTTCAAACACAGATTCAACCATAAAAAGGTTTTATAATGCCTCACAAAGAAGGACACCTATTGGTAGATGGGTAAAAAAGCAGACATTGAATATCCCTTTAAGCATGGTGAAGTTATTCATTACTCTTTGGATGGTGTATCAATAAACCCAGTCACTACAAAGATACAAGCATCCTTCCTGACTCAGTTAACAGAGAGAAAATAAACCCCTCAGGAATTTCACCACGAGGCCAATGGTAACTTTAAAACAGTTGAATGGCTGTGATAGGAGAAAACTGAGGATGGACTAACAACATTGTAGTTATTCAACAATACTAACCTAAATGACAGAGTGAAAAGAAGGAAGCCTGTACAGAATACAAATATTCCAAAACATGCATCATGTTTGCAACAAGGCACTAAAGTAATACTGCAAAACATGTGGCAAACCAAATAACGTTTTTCCCTGAATACAAAGTGTTATGTTTGGGGCAAATTACTGAGTACCACTGTTCATATTTACAAGAATATGCGCCAGCCTTATGTATGTTGACCTGTTTAAAGGTCTTACTCACGTCGGCTACAGAGAGCGTGATCACATTATCATCCGGAACAGCTGATGCTCTCATGCATGCCTCAGTGTTGCTTGCCTCGAAGCGAGCATAGAAGTGATTTAGCTCATCTGGTAGGATTGTGTCACTGGGCAGCACGCGGCTTTGCTTCCCATTGTAGTCTGTAATAGTTTGCAAGCCCTGCCACATAAGACGAGCGTCGGACACGTTGTTGTATGATTCAATCTTAGCCCTGTATTGACTCTTTGCCTGTTTGATGGTTCATCGCAGGTCATAGCAGGATTTATTGTAAGCTTCCGGTTTAAAGTCCCGCACCTTGAAAGCGGCAGCTCTACCCTTTAGCTCAGTGCGAATGTTGCCTGTGAATCCATGGTTTCTGGTTGGGGTATGTACGTACAGTCACTGTGGGGACGACGTCCTCGATGCCCTTATTGATAAAGCCAGTGACTCCTCAATGCCATCGGAACAATCCCGGTCTGTGATATCAAAACAGTCCTGCAGTTTAGCATCTGCTTCATCTGACCACTTTTTTATAGACCGAGTCACTGGTGCATCCTGCTTTTATTTTTGCTTGTAAGCAGGAATCAGGAGGATAGAATTGAGGGAGAGCTTTGTAAATGTCTCTGTGTGTGGAGTACAGGTGATCTAGAATTTTTCCAGATGTGCAAAGCTCTTAGAGACGAACCCAGAAAGACTCACAGCCGAAATCGCTGCCAAAGGTGATTCTAACATGTATTGACGCAGGGCTGACTTCTTACGTAAATGAGATATTTCTGTATTTCATTTCCAATAAATTTGCTAACATTTCTAGAAACATGTTTTCACTTTGTCATTATGGGGTATTGTGTGTAGATGTGTGACAGAAAGATCAGTTTAATCCATTTCTGGCTGTAACACAGAAACATGTGGAAAAAGTGAATACTTTCTGAAGGCACATTAATCAACTGACACAGCAGAATATTGTTAGACACAGTCAGTGAGGCTTGAGAAGAGAACCATATGCCCAGTTCATCCAGATCTCTGAAATTATAAAGTATGTGTAACCACCAGACAGAAGGATTATATTATATAGGCTTTGTTTTGGTTCATTAGTCAAGTGCAGAACGGTCCCTTCCTGAGAGACAATGGCTTGTTTAAGATGTCCCCTCTCATATTTGATCAGTGAGCACACAAATTTGTCCAATTATGCGGCTATTAACTCCAAAAATATAAACAGCTGCAATCATTCATTATCTCTGTGCCTTTGCTTTAGCTTGCCATAGTGTGATCAATAGCTTCGTTTGTTTTCAATTTGCATGTTGGACTAGTAACCGAAAGGTTGCACGATCAAATCCCCGAGCTGACAAGGTAAAAATCTGTCGTTCTGCCCCTGAACAAGGCAGTTAACCGACTGTTCCTAGGCCGTCATTGAAAATAAGAATTTGTTCTCAACTAACTTGCCTGTTAAGAAACAATAAATAGGTGAATATGTCAATAGAACATGTTGTCGTTTAAATGGATATTTGTCCTTCATTACAAACCATAATGCTGAAATACAAACTATTTCATTCTAAAACAATTTTGGTGTGGAAAACTGCTTCATGGTAGAACAGTAACTACTCCTATTAAACGGTCACTATCACTTTGGATGCCTCATGATGCAGCATTGGCTCTCTCAGACCTGTATGGATTTCAGATGGGGAGCCAGGAGAGGGCATATAGCAGGCTTACTGGAGGAGTCAGGGACACCAGACACCACATCTAGGTTTTCACTGATCAATCAAGCTGATCCAAAAGCCTCGCTAACCATTCCCATCTCCCCTGAGATCAAATACAATACTAAGACAAATGTGGACCATTGGATCCCTGTGTGGCAGTATGTTTTCTATGTATGTCTAACAAAGCAAATGCAGGATGTTGGGCAAAGTTGGCCGAGAACACTGTGATGGCGGCCTGTCTCACATTCCCGCTGAAATGCTCTCCCTTGTTCACTGTCTGCTAAATAATCATGTTTCCAAACCTTGTTACTGATTTTAAACATGTTTGACTATGAAATTGCTAACAAGGGCCCAAGCCTTCTGTGTCATTCGAGTTAATGTATGTTGTTTGTTTGTGTATTTTGCGTGATTCCATTGTGTTTGATCGTTGCTGCTTCTGGAAGCTTCGCTCGTTATATATGAGGTTATATACGAGCAGATCTGTGCATGTAGACTGTATCCCGCGGATGCTCGAGAAGTGTGCACCCCTTTTCCAGTGGTTTCTGTCATTTTGTCAATTGGTTACTTTGTTTATTGAAAATGTATACTGGTTTAATTGAGAATGGTCTGTGAATAGTATTATGATGATGATGATGATAGTCTTCTTTGAGATGTTGCTAATGCCCTTAGGTTCGCAATGGGGACTTCAACTACTTTGTTGGTTATGTGCACCCCCGCTTGTTATGGCAATGGTTTGGTCCAGAGAGTGGCACTTGGCAATTTTACCTGAGGTGCGTTCACTTTGCTTCAACGTTTTCTATTTTGCGTGACGGTTCCCCAAAATGGTGAGCACTGTTCTTCAACAGTCTTTGAGGTACGTTTGCTCCCATTTGGTGGGTGTGGCAAGTTGTGTGATGATCAATATGGGTGTGACCATCTGAAATCGCAAAACTCATGTAGTGCACCATACGGTAAATTCCCTCTGAACCAGCATAAGCACAACGTTTTGGTCATTCAGTACAGCACTGTTTATGTTGAATTCAATGTTGCACACAATTCTATTCAGTCGATGCTGCTGAGGGGAGGAAACCATGTGTTTGATGTGTTTAAAACCATTCCAATGACTCCTTTCCAGACAATATTATGAGTCGTCCTCCCCTCAGCAGCCTCCACAGGTTCTATTGTACTGAACGCAACCCTGGCTTTGCCACTATTTTTTAAGCTCTGAAAAGGAACATATTTGTTTGTGAGTAGGCTGTATTTTCTTTCAATGTACCCATAGCCTATTTCCCCAAATACAGTTTTGGATTGAGGACAGCTTGATTCATTTGTAGGAAAATATTTTTTGGTTGTGTTTGTATTTTTTTGTGTCCAATTATAGTTGATTCCTACAAGTGCTACCACTACCATCATTTTTAAAAATAAATATCAAAACACTTTCACCATATACTTTCAAGACGGTAAGACATCTTTACATTTTCAAGAACACAGGAAATGATTCCCGCAGACACTGTCCATGTATATACTGTCGGGCTGTCCAGTCCTGAATATTCCCTCCATGGTCGTGTCTACAGGCCGTGAACTCTTCTCTACCCCATTAGGATTTGATGGCTAGCTTAGTGGAAAGGCTCCTTATGAGCCATAAATAGCACACGAGTTCCTTTATCCATTTGACCAGGGCTTTATGAGACCAGAGCCCTATGGCTCAAAAATCGTACACTATAAGGAATAGGGTGCCATTTGGGACTTAGCCTCTGTGTCCCAAATGTGTAGCCTACACTAGAGAGAAGTGTGGCCAGGCGGGCCAGTTCCTGGAAGAACATGTCTGGCACTAGTAGCGTCTGACAGTCAGTGCAGTGACATTGATTCACTAGCCACCACTGGTACACAAGCATATACTCCAACTAGCTACTGTGGAGGAGGCAGGCTGAATCACAATACGGAACCACTCAATTAGCGTTGTTGCTCTTGGTCTGTTGAATGCAGTGTGTCTCCACTAGCAGTGAGGCTATGAGAACTGTCTGAATGAACACAGCAGAGCTTATTTCATTACCTTCTAACATCACCTCTGGTTCTAGTTCTGGAAGGAGCAGAGATGTCAGACATGGATTTGGAAACACTAAACTTGTCTGACTAAAACTGAATCTGTAATCCAGCTGGTATGATCTCAACCAAAAATATATGAATTACTTGAAACATGAAACTACTGTACAAACTGGCACCTATTGTATGCATGTACCCACCATTCCCAACACCCCATGCATGTACCCACCAGTCCCCACACCCCATGCATGTACCCACCAGTCCCCACACCCCATGCATGTACCCACCAGTCCCAACACCCCATGCATGTACCCACCAGTCCCAACACCCCATGCATGTACCCACCAGTCCCAACACCCCATGCATGTACCCACCAGTCCCCACACCCAATGAGCACACTTGGGCCTTCTGAGCATATAATTTTGATCCTGGGAAGGGAAACATTGGAGCAGTACATTTAGTGGGTTGCATTCTTATGAATCCGCACACATGCTCCCTTCCTGCCCTGTTTAAACACTCCTCCGACCTAGAGTAACCTTCAGTCCAAGGTGTCCAGAGAGCCGGATTTAGCAGCGTTTTACCAGACGAGCCTGACACTAATGAAATGGATGTGGCTTCAACAGAACAGGAGCAAGAAAGAAAGAAAGAGCTGCTGGTCTCTTTATACATCACCACCTGTCCCTCACACACAAACACACACGTACACACATACACACACACAGCATGCACTGGGAGCACTTCCTGTGCTGCCTCCCAGTGCTCCTCTTACTACCCCCCTCTTTACTGATTGTGTGTTTGAGAAGGCAGCAGACAGACGTACAGCAGGCTATTAACACACCATCTATTCCACAGGAATGGGGAACAAACCAAGGCAGGACCAAAGAGGACAGAGATTCAGAGATTCACATACATCCGTGCCCTTCAAGATTTGGATACCATGTTGTCAGTAAGGAAAATGTCACCAATTTCATTCACTGTATTTTTGGCCTTTGTAGAGAAATGGTGATGGAAGAAATAATCGAAGTTTCATGTGCAAAAGTTATGATGACTTACGGTGGAACTATGATATAGTGCAAAACGTGTTAAACCGACTTCATAATTGTAGTATTCCAACGTACTGGAATAATTCATGCAATTTAATTTCCGCCCCGAGGCAGACACAGCAGGCAATTAGGAGAACAAAGGTGTTGCATTAGCGAGCTGACTAACCCAACCAGGAAACCACAGTCTACACGTCCCAGAGGCTAGCTAGCTGTCTGATGCTGAGAGGAGGCAGGCCAGCCTCAACACACATAGACACACACACTAGAACAATGTCACAATCACAGAGACGGAGCTATGGGAGAGACTCCCTCCTTTCACTCCTCTCAGCTGCCTCCACTTCTCTGTCACACAGTCACACAGCACACAACACACTGATGAGAAAATTATAGAGTTGGGATGCGAGATAGATAAGGAAGTATTCTTCTGTTAGCATCCCCTATTCCTCCCTCATCATCAGCTCCAGGATTACACAGTGATTAGGGAAGCCACAACGGGCACAACAAACTAAATGAGACAATATGCAATATATGAATCACAGGAAAATGCAAATTGCATACAATCAAGTACTGTTGTGCCATCGCATTATTCTATGAGCTGGGAAATTTAAGAGCGTAACGTTTTATCACCCCACTCGAAAAGAGGGGAGGTGAGCATGTAATCATTGAATATCAACAGCATTTAGCCTTTTAGCTTTCAGTTTCCAGGATTGCAGAAATCAAAAAACTGCACCGAAGAGAAAAGAAGGGGAGGAGGGGGGAGAAAAGAAAACAGGTGCAGCAAGGACTGTGAGAGAGAGAGAGAGAGAGAGAGAGAGAGAGAGAGAGAGAGAGAGAGAGAGAGAGAGAGAGAGTAAGGGGAAAACAGGAAGCAGCAAAGACAGAACGCGACAGCAGAAAGAGCAAAGAAGGAGGAGAGAAAAACTGGGTGCAAGGAGAAAAGCATCCAGAGTCAGACAGAGGAACTAAGCACCATGACCGACTAGCGTTTCTCCTGAGTGGTTTCTTTTATCGGCTTCCTTTTTGATGTGCCACCCGTTTCTTCTTCTCCTCCATCCATCCATCCCTCCATCCTTCTCTCTCTAAAATAAAGATCTGCAGTGTCCCCCAGAGCTAGCAAGGTTATTTGAACAAACAAACAGAAAGCAACTAAAGGCAAAACACATCTCTGTCTACAGCACATCCACTGATGACTATGACAACAACCCAGGGAGGCCTGCGAAGGCTTCCACATTATGGAGATAATTATCTGTCTATGGTGATGAATGTGTTTACTGTATTAAATGCCAAACCTTTCTCATCAGCAGAGAAACAAATGAACGCAAATACGCCTGCCTCAACTCGCACGGGTAAACACATACACCACTGCATAAATGCACACACACACACACACACACACACACACACACACACACACACACACACACACACACACACACACACACACACACACACACACACACACACACACACACACACACACACACACACACACACACACACACACACACACACACACACATTGTGTTCAGAACAAGAACAGTATGCACCCATTGAACATTGGTTTTCTTACAAGAATATCTTTTTCCTCACTGATCTGTGAATGACGATTTAATGGTAAGTAGTACTGAAAAATAGATAACTGTAGAGGAACAAAGGACATCTTGGAATGAGTCATTAAAGTATCTGTCTCTTCTCAACCTCTAATTGCAAAGTGAAAAGGCTCTCAGAAAACAAGATAACGCATTTTCACATCTTCCTATGTTGGAGCTTAACCATTTCAACAAAAGTACTGAAAAGACACCAAAGTACTGAAAAGACACCAAAGTACTGAAAAGACACCAGTAATAGAATGAAAAAGAACAAGTCTCAGAAAGTCAGTCAGTCACACTTCGGTCTCTTAGTAAGATGATTAAACAGGCCTGGTGGTGAATGAGTTCTCCTCTCTCCCTAAAAGGCTCTCTCTCGGTCTGGTCTGTTGTTTTAGAGCTCCTCCCCTCACAGACATCACTTCGTGCTTAGCTGCACTTCATTTCAATTAGGAGACTAAACGTGGGAGGAAATTGATAGAGTGGGGGAGGAGCTGGGAGGGCAGTCTGGTGCGACATGTCTGCCTGCCTACCTGCCTGTCTATCTGTCCGTATGAAATGTTTTCTGTTTCCTTTTGTCTGTTTCACAGCATTGGTCCTAATGTTTATATGAGGATAGGATACACATACCTGTGCTCTGAAGGGAATAGGATGCACTGTGAGGGAACTAGACCTCTGTCTCTCCTTCTGCTTCTGCCTCTTGATCTCCACCTCTCTGTCACTCTCCTTTTACCCCTCTCTCCATCTCTGTCTATCTGTCCACCGTTCTATTTCTTCCTGTCTCACTCTATCTCACCCTCTTTCTCCATATCTCTTTCTCTCATCCTTTTACCCCTCTCTCCATCTCTGTCTATCTGTCCACCGTTCTATTTCTTCCTGTCTCACTCTATCTCACCCTCTTTCTCCATATCTCTTTCTCTCATCCTTTTACCCCTCTCTCCATCTCTGTCTATCTGTCCACCGTTCTATTTCTACCTGTCTCACTCTATCTCACCCTCTTTCTCCATATCTCTTTCTCTCATCCTTTGCCCATATATCCTTCTCTGTCCTGTCTCTAACTCTGTCTCTGTCTTTCTCTTCCTGACACCATCTCTCTCTCTGTCTGTCTCACTCTACCCCACTCCCCCTTTCCCTCCCTATCTCTCAGGTCCTCCCCACCCACACCACACTGGCCTTCGTCCATGTTTAGCACGTCACATCAGATCCTCCACCTTCCGAGGAAAGAAAGTGTTTAATTTCACATCTCCTTCATTAGGCTTATAGATTGATTATATGTGCAAAGAAGCAAACATGTATTAAGTAGCCCTAAACATCATTTTCTCTCTCCTCCTCTCCTCTACCTCCCCTGAACGGTGTGATGGCATGCAGAGCCTTTCTGTGAGTGATGCCCAGTGGCGCAGTCACATCGTATGAAAGAGAGCAATTATCCCACACAGACAATACGCAGTGCTGCCACCATGGCCCTTCCTGTGTCTGTGTTGGTTGCAATGGATGCAGTGTTAAATATAACCCTCATTGGTGACATCTGTAACCCAGATTATCGTCTTCTTGCCACACAAGCAAATTGCAGAAGTGGTTTAACAAACACTTTTATTGGCCGTTAATGACAAACAGATGAATTGCTTTGGTGGTTGGTCTGTAGCACTTGGTCTGAATCACACAGCCCGGGCTGGCCCTAAAACAACCTCAGTGTAGCTTTTTCAGCACATTGCGGTGACGTAGGGGACACGGTGTGGGTCTGTGTTTGTGTAAGCGTGCGTGCATGCGTGTGTGCGTGTGCCTGCTTGGATGTGTGTGTGTGTGTCTCCGTGCCAGCATGAGTGTGTGTGTGTATGTGTGTTTCTGTGCAGCCAGATCAGGTGCAATACAAGTCAGTATTCAACGTCCATCCATGTCTGAGAACAACGGGAGATGACATGGCACCTGCCTCTCCTGTCAAGGGTTGCAAGTGTAAATCCAGCGATATAAATATTTGCGTGTGTGTGTGTGCGTGTGTGTGTCCGTGTGCGTGTGCGTGTGCATGTGTATGGTGGGTAGTGCATGGAATAGGAAATGTCTCATCTTCTCTTCCTAATACCCACATCACACAGTGGGGAATGCTACAGATGGCCAAGTGATGGTCCTTTATTCCATCAAGCATAATTTACTGCATAATAGGAGCTTTGTGCTTGGACATAATCACATAAGGAAAGGGAATTGCACTGGATACTAAATCAAATTAAGTCATATCACATACAAATCAAATAAGCCAGACAGTAAACAAAAGGAGAGTGGGATTAGTGCTGCTGAATATCATATTCTCCTGGTAACTTTCACAATTTACCCTTCTTTTCATGTGGCGATACTATTTGTTATGAATTTCCATAGCAAATGGAAATATGTTTATGCAAAAGAGGACCTCATGAGCCAAGAAATCTCTCATTACTACTGATTTGACTGTCAGCGTCAACTCTAGTCCACAAGTTTCTGCCAAACCACCAACCCATCAACCCACAGAAATGAAATAATATAGTGAAACCATAGGGGAGACTGGAGGAAGTTGAGCCTAAGGGATAAGTTGAGCCACCCTTGTTTCTAGGAAACCATACACAAAATGAATCATCTGACCAAATATTTAGGATGAGTCTGTGAAGGAAGAGCTCACATTGAAAAAGTGATAAGCAAGTTAGGTCCAAAAAGTCAAATGAATTTATTGTGTTAGAGGTTTCATGATGAATGTATCTAAACCATAGCAGTCATGCTTGTTAGATGTTACGCCTGTGCTAAAATATGTTTCAAATGACTAAAAGACAAAAAAGTGATAGTGATTATGTTGAATTGTGTTTGGGAAATAAAGATGACATTGACCTCTTCCCGTCAGTAGAGGATGCCTGGTTTTTCTTTAAAAGTGCCTTCCTCACCATCTTAAATAATCATGCTCCATTCAAAAATGTAGAACTAGGAATAGATATAGTCCTTGGTTCATTCCAGACCTGTCTGCCCTGTGTCCAGCTCAAAAACATCCTGTGGCTTTCTGCATTAGCATCGAATAGCCCCCGTGAAATGCAACTTTTTAGGGAAGTTAGGAACCAATATACACGGGCAGTTAGGAAAGCTAAGGATAGCTTTATCAAACAAAAATTTGCATCCTGTATTACAAACTCAAAAAAGTTCTGTGATACTGTAAAGTCCATGGAGAATAAGAGCACCTCCTCCCAGCTGCCCACTGCAGTGAGGCTAGGAAACACTGTCACTACCGATAAATCCACAATAATTGAGAATTTCAATAAGCATTTTTCTACGGCTGGCCATGCTTTCCACCTGGCTACCCCTACCCCGGTCAACAGCCCTGTGCTCCCCACAGCAACTCGCCCAAACCTCCCCCACTTCTCCTTCACCCAAATCCATATAGCTGATGTTCTGAAAGAGATACAAAATCTGGACCCCAACAAATCAGCCGGGCTAGACTATCTGGACCCTCTCTTTCTACAATTATCTGCAGAAATTATTGAAACCCCTATTACAAGCCTGTTCAACCTCTCTTTTGTATTGTCTAAGATTCCCATAGATTGGAAAGCTGCCGCGGTCATCCCCCTCTTCAAAGGGGGAGACACTGTAGACCCAAACTGCTACAGACTGCCGAACTGCTAAAGATTTCTATTCTACCCTGCCTTCCTAAGGTCTTTGAAAGCCAAGTTAACAAACAGATTACCGACCATTCTCACCGTACCTTCTCCGCTAAGCAATCTGGTTTCAGAGCTGGTCATGGGTGCACCTCAGCCACGCTCAAGGTCCTAAACGATATCATAACCGCCATCGATGAGAGACATTACTGTGCGGCCGTATTCATCGACCTGGCTAAAGCTTTCGACCCTGTCAATCACAACATTCTTATTGGCAGACTCAACAGCCTTGGTTTCTCAAATGATTGCCTCACTTGGTTTACCAATTACTTCTCCGATAGAGTTCAGTATGTCAAATCGGAGGGCCTGTTGTCCAGACCTCTGGCAGTCTCTATGGGGGTGCCACAGGGTTCAATTCTCGGGCCGACTCTCTTCTCTGTATACATCAATGATGTTGCTCTCGCTGCTGGTGATTCTTTGGTCCACCTTTACGCAGACGACACCATTCTGTATACTTCTGGTCCTTCTTTCGACACTGTGCTAACTAACCTCCAGATGAGCTTCAATGCCATACAACTCTCCTTCCGTGGCCTCCAACTGCTCTTAAATTCAAGTAAAACTAAATGCATGCTCTTCAACCGATCGCTGCCCACACCTGCCCGCCCGTCCAGCATCACTACTCTAGACGGTTCTGACTTAGAATATGCGGACAACTACAAATACCTAGGTGTCTGGATAGACTGTAAACTCTCCTTCCAGACTCACATTAAACATCTCCAATCCAAAATTAAATCTAGAATCTGCTTCCTATTTCGCAACAAACCATCCTTCACTCATGCTGCCAAACATACCCTTGTAAAACTGACCATCCTACAGATCCTCGACTTCAGCGATGTGATTTACAAAATAGCCTCCAACACTCTACTCAACAAATTGGATGCAGTTGATCACAGTGCCATCTGTTTTGTCACCAAAGCCCCATATACTACCCACCACTACAACCTGTATGATCTCGTTGGCCCTCGCTTCATACTCGTCACCAAACCCACTGGCTCCAGGTCATCTACAAGTCTCTGCTAGGAAAAGCCCCGCTTTATCTCAGATCACTGGTCACCATAGCAGCACCTACTCGTAGCACTCGCTCCCGCAGGTATATCTCACTGGTCACCCCCACAACCAATTCCTCTTTGGCCGCCTCTCCTTCCAGTCCTCTGCTGCCAATGACTGGAATGTGAAAAAATCTCTGAAGCTGGAGACTCTTACCTCTCTCACTAGCTTTAAGCACCAGATGTCAGAGCAGCTCACAGATCACTGCATCTGTACATAGCTCATCTGTAAATAGCCCATCCAATCTTCCTCATCCCCATACTGTATTTATTTATCTTGCTCCTTTGCGCCCCAGTATCTCAACTTGCACATTCATCTTCTTCCCATCTACTATTCCAGTGTTTTATTGCTATATTGTAATTACTTTGCCACCATGGCCTATTTATTGCCTTACCTCCCTTATCCTACCTCATTTGCACATGCTGTATATAGATTTTTATCCTGTATTATTGATTGTATGTTTGTTTATTCCATGTGCAACTGTGTGTTGTTGTATGTGTCAAACTGCTTGGCCAGGTCACAGTTGCAAATGAGAACTTGTTCTCAACTAGCCTACCTGGTTAAATAAAGGTGAAATAAAAATAAAATAAATGGTTTTAAAAAGGTAGTGGTAATATTTTGTTCAGTCCAGAAATGTGTATGCGGCTTAATTTAACCCGTGGCTATGCTCAACCATCCCCATACCTGGGTTAAGTTGTGCCAAGAGACCACTTTTTTTGGACAAGCTATGTTTTCAAAGCTGTAATGTTTAAATGAATTCGGATTATTTCCAGGGATACACAACATCCTGAAATTGATGGAGCGATGCTGAATGTAAACATCTCAATCTACCCCACGTGGTATTACTGTCACTCAAAGAGATGGAAAAGACTGAGCAACACAATGTGCCAACATTAGTACAACTTCACTGCATGACCTCATAAGTTCATGACCTCACAGCCTGACAGACACTATGGTCTCAGACAAAAACAATGTTCTAACCCCAGCAGTATCAGAATACATTACACTGATACGGTATCAGGACTAACTGCAAAATCAGCTGTTTGACAGCATTGAGACAATAACAGTCTGTTACAGTGACTCAGCAATTACTTAATATGGGAAATCTGCGGAGAAAGAGAGAGAGAGAAAGTGTGTATATGTGTTTCAGTGTAGCATATCTATGGTAAATGTGTGTATTTTGCCTATTAGAGTGTGAGTGCCTGTCTGCCGGTGTGTCAGCTTTTGTGTGACAGAGAAAGTGTGTGAGTGTTTGTGTGACAGAGAAAGTGTGTGAGTGTTTGTGTGATAGAGAAAGTGTGTGAGTGTTTGTGTGATAGAGAAAGTTAGCGCTGAAGAACAAGACATTACGGCTATATTCCCTCCCTGTATTATTTAAGGCGTTGCAATCAGATTTCACACGTTGTGTTCCAGGCCGTCGTGTAGAAGTACAGTCTATTTTGGGGTTGAATCATGTTACTTCTCCTGCTGGAGACGACAGGGAAAGCTTGTCACACGCAATGAGGCTTTAAATGTTGCAGATAATTGGCCTTTGTTACTGCACTTGTCAGGAAACTACCCTGCTGCCACACTCACACGCACGCACACACATATATACACACGCTTGTGTGCTAACCAACCCCCCCCCCTCTCCCCCAGCTACACACTACTCCTCCCCTTGTGCTTGCCCAGAGTGAGTGAATTAGATCTATTTCCCAGCCATGCACCATATATCTCAACAAAGAGGCTCAGAGAGAGACCAGAACTAAAATGTTTTAGTGAGTTCTCAGATTAAAGTGGTTCACGCTGAGTGAAATGGAGCTCAGATACAGTATCAGGACCAGATACAGATACAGGGACACCCATCACCTCACATCCTGTCAGACCCACAGAGATCCCATGGTACCCTGATGATGTGCTGTAGGGGGCTGGGCAGTAGACAGGGAGGCTGTGTCTGGAGGTGCTCATGGGGACACGAGCCAAAAGTGGTGCAAATACTAGGAAGTAGAAAGCTATTTTGGATCCATCTAGAGCAGTTGGCCCGCGAACAAAACCGACCCACTGCTAGCTATATGTCTTAAGCTAAAGTATACTGTTAGCTAGCTAGCTAACATTAGCTGTCTGGCTCCCTCGTTGACGTTATTATTCATTTCCCAGAGCTGTTTGCTTTTCTAGTTCTGGTTGGTTAGCTCCCAGCACTGTGGAATTGTTAGCACTGTCCATAGCTGGCTGGCTCGTTAACGTTCCGTGACGTGTGGACAACACCAGTTCAATATGGCCGGTGTCAGTAAAGGTCTGCAAGAAAGCCTAATACAATTGTTGCCAGATGAGCTGGTTAGGCTGTTTTCATGTTATCCAGAGGTAAAACAAATCATCAGCCTGACTGTGAAGTGTACTCTCCGAGAGTGAAACAAGATGGGTGGAGCTAAAGCTTAAGAGGGTGTCAACGGTGCTGAATGGGTGTAGACAAAGAGGAGCTTTTCACTAGATACCAAGACATTCCAAGGCGATTTTCTCAAAAGTGAATTTATAAGTTGATCAACTTTCAAAGCAGAATTACTTTCCCATTGTTCCTCAAATGCAGTATATGATATAACATTTTGTAGCTCTGAGTCTATATTTTTATCCAATGTAAAAAACACAAGTTCAAATTTTGCAACATCAGAGCGAAATCCAGGTGGAGTAATAAATAAATAGAATAGAGATAATATAGAATCGAGAGAGGGCAAAATGAGGACACAGAGCAGCCCTGCCCTATATATATATATATCATTTTGCCCTCTCTAGATATGTATATATATACACAGTCGTGGCCAAATGTTTTGAGAATTACACAAATATTAATTCTCACAAAGCTTGCTGCTTCAGTGTCTTTAGATATTTTTGGCAGATATTACTGTGGAATACTGTATAATTACAAGCATTTCATAATTGTCAAAGGCTTTTATTGACAATTACATGAAGTTGATGCAAAGAGTCAATATTTGCAATGTTGACCCTTCTTTTTCAAGCTCTCTGCAATCCGCCCTGGCATGCTGTCAATTAACTTCTGGGCCACATCCTGACTGATGGCAGCCCTTGCATAATCAATGCTTAGAGTTTGTCAGAATTTGTGGGTTTTTGTTTGTCCACGCGCCTCTTGAGGATTGACCACAAGTTCTCAATGGGATTAAGGTCTGGGAGTTTCCTGGACATCGACCCAAAATATCAATGTTTTGTTCCCCGAGCAACTTAGTTGTCACTTTTTCCTTATGGCAAGGTGCTCCATCATGCTGGAAAATGCATTTTTTTGTCACCAAACTGTTCCTGGATGGTTGGGAGAAGTTGCTCTCGGAGGATGTGTTGGTACCATTCCTTATTCATGGCTGTGTTCTTAGGCAAAGTTGTGAGTGAGCCCACTCCATTGGCTGAGAAGCAACCCCAAACATGAATGTTCTCAGGATGCTTTACTGTTGGCATGACACAGGACTGATGGTAGCTCTCACCTTGTCTTCTCCGGACAAGCTTTTTTCCGGATGCCCCAAACAATCGGAATGGGGATTCATCAGAGAAAATGACTTTACCCCAATCCTCAGCAGTCCAATCCCCGTTCCTTTTGCAGAATATCAGTCTGTCACTGATGTTTTTCCTGGAGAAAGGTGGCTTCTTTGCTGCCCTTCTTGACGCCAAGCCATCCTCCAAAAGTCTTCACCTCACTGTGCGTGCAGATGCACTCACACCTGACTGCTGCCATTACTGAGCAAGCTCTGTACTGGTGGTGCCCCGATCCCGCAGCTGAATCAACTTTAGGTGATGGTTCTGGCGCTTGCTTGACTTTCTTGGGCGCCCTGAAGCCTTGTTCACAACAATTGAACCGCTCTCCTTGAAGTAATTTAGGTGCTATCTTACTGGCAGCAATGTCCTTGCCTTGCCTGTGAAGCCCTTTTTGTGCAAAGCAATAATGACGGCACGTGTTTCCTTGCAGGTAACCATGTTTGACTGAGGAAGAACAGTGATTCCAAGCACCACCCTCCTCAACTCAATCAGCATTACAGAGTGATCTCCAGCCTTGTCCTCATCAACACTCACATCTGCGTTAACGAAAGAATCACTGACATATAGTCAGCTGGTCCTTTTGTGGCGGGGCTGAAATGCAGTGGAAATGTTTTTGGGGGATTCAGTTCATTTGCATGGCAAAGAGGAACTTGGCAATTAGTTGCAATTCATCTGATCACTCTTCACAACATTCTGGAGTATATGCAAATTGCCATCATACAAACTGAGGCGGCAGCAGACTGCAAATTCATATTTGTGTCATTCTCAAAACTTTTGGCCACAACTGTATATATATGTATATACATGTATATATGTATACTGTATATATACAGAGTCTTGATATATATATTTGGACACACCTACTACTTCAATTTTTTTTTTCATTTGTACTATTTTCTACATTGTAGAATAATAATGAAGACATCAACACTATGAAATAACATGTATTTACCTTTTTTTTTTTTTTTTTTACCACAAATCAAAATATATTTTAGTAACCACCCTTTGCCTTGATGACAGCTTTGTACACTCTTGGCATTCTCTCAACCAGCTTCACCTGGAATTATTTTCCAACAGTCTTGAAGGAGTTCCCACATGCTGAGCACTTGTTGTCTTCTTTTCCTTCACTCTGCGGTCCAACTCATCCCAAACCATCTCATTTGGGTTGAGGTCGGGTGATTGTGGAGGCCAGGTCAGCGTCAATTTTCTTTTTTTTACTCTGACAAAACAGAGATTCTAGTTCAAGGGCCCAAGAAACAAAGAGATGTTCTGAAGGATCTGACAATTAATCTTGATGGTTGTACAGTCATCTCAAATAAAACTGTGAAGGACCTTGGAGTTACTCTGGACCCTGAACTATTTTGATGAACATATCAAGAATATTTAAAGGACAGCTTTTTTCCATCTTCGTAACTGTGCAAAAATCAGAAACTTTCTGTCCAAAAATGATGCAGAAAAATGAATCCATGCTTTTGTCACTTCTAGATTAGATTACTGCAATGCTCTACTTTCCGGCTACTCGGATAAAGCACTAAATAAACTTCAGTTAGTGCTTAACACGGCTGCTAGAATCTTGACTAGAAGCAAAAAATATGATCATATTATTCCAGTGCTAGCCCTCTACACTACCTCTGTGGCTATGTCACTCAGGAAAAATATGATATACATCCACAATGTTCCAGCTGCCCCTCCTCCTCTCCTCTCTTAAGGCAAGGGGTGATTTCAAGGTGATGCCTGATGCCAACCTACAAAGCATTACATGGGCTTGCTCCTACTTATCTTTACGATTTGATTCTGCCGTACATACCTACACGTACGCTACGGCAGGGCTTTCTCCTTTCGAGCTCAATTTTTATGGAATTGTCTGCCTATCCATGTGAGAGACGCAGACTCGGTCTCTACCCTTAAGTCTTTATTGAAGACTCATCTCTTTAGTAGGTTCCATGATTGAGTGTAGTCTCGCCCAGGACTGTGAAGGTGAATGGAAAGGCACTGGATCGACGAGCCGCCCTTGCTGTCTCTGCCTGGACGGTTCCCCTCTTTCCACTGGGATTCTCTGCCTCTAACCCAATTATGGGGGCTGAGTCACTGGCTTACTGGTACTCTTCCATGCCGTCCCTAGGTGGGGTGCGTCACTTGAGTGGGCTGAGTCACTGACGTGATCTTCCTGTCCGGGTTGGTGCCCCCCTCAGGTTCGTGCCGTGTGGGAGATCTTCGTGGGCTATACTCGGCCTTGTCTCTGGGTAGTAGGTTGGTGGATATCCTTCCAGTGGTGTGGGGGCTGTGCTTTGGCAGAGTGGGTGGGGTTTTGTTCTGCCTGTTTGGCCCTGTCCACGGGGGTATCAACGGACAGGGCCACAGTGTCTCCCGACCCCTCCTGTCTCAGCCTCCAGTATTTATGCTGCAATAGTTTATGTGTCGGGGGGCTAGGGCCAGTCTGTTATATCTGGAGAATTTCTCCTGTCTCATCCAGTGTCCTGTGTGAATTCAAGTATGCTCCCTCTAATTCTCTCTCTCTCTCTCTCTTTCTCTCTCCATGCCTCAGGACTACCTGGCCTGATGACTCCTGGCTGTCCCCAGTCCACCTGGTTATGCTGCTGTTCCAGTTTAACTGTTCTGCCTGCAGCTATGGAACCCTGACCTGTTCACCGCATCTGCTGTTTTGGACCCTCTCTCTAACGCACCTGCTGTCTCTATCTCTGAATAATTGGCTATGAAAAGCCAACTGACATTTACTCCTGAGGTGCTGACCTGTCCACCTCCCAGAGTCTGGTTCCTTCCTCTCTAGGTTTCCTCCTAGGTTCTGGTTTCTAGGAAGTTTTTCCTAGCCACCGTGCTTCTACATCTGCATTGCTTGCTGTTTGGGCTTTTTGGCTGGGTTTTAAAAAAAAATGAGGCTGGGTTTCTGTACTGCACTTTGTGACATCGGCTGATGTTAAAAGGGCTTTATAAAGACATTTGATTGATTGATTGATTAATTGATGTAGCACTCCATCAATCTTCTTCTTGGTCATACAGCCCTTATACAGCCTGGAGGTGTGCTGGGTCATTGTCCTTTTGGAAAAAAATGATTGTCCCACTAAGTGCAAACCAGAAACGATTGCGTATCGCTGCAGAAGGTTGTGGTAGCCATGCTGGTTAAGTGTGCCTTGAATTCTAAATAAATTACAGACAGTGTCACCAGCAAAGCACCATCACACCTCCTCCTCCATGCTTCACGGTGGGAACCACACATGCAGAGATCATCCGTTCAACTATTCTGCATCTCACAGACACGGCGGTTGGAACCACAAATCTCAAATTTGAATTTGTCAGACCAAAGGACAGATTTCCACCAGTCTAATGTCCATTGCTCGTGTTTATTGGCCCAAGCAAGTCTCTTCTTATTGTAGTTGTTCTTTACTAGTGGTTTCTTTGCAGCAATTCAACCATGAAGGTCTGATTCACTCAGTCTCCTCTGAACAGTTGAAGCTGAGATGTGTCTGTTACTTGAACTCTGTGAAGCATTTATTTGGGCTGCAATCTGAGGTGCAGTTAACTCTAGTGAACTTATCCTTTGCATAAAAGGTAACTCTGGGTCTTCCTTTCCTTTGGCGGTCCTCATGAGAGCCAGTTTCATCATAGCACTTGATGGTTTTTGCGACTGCACTTTAAGAAACCTTCAACGTTGACAAAGATTGACTGACCTTCATGTCATAAAATAATAATATAATAATGATGGACTGTCATTTCTCTTTGCTTATTTGAGCTGTTCTTGCCATTATATAGACTTGGTCTTTTACCAAATAGGGCTATCTTCTGTTTCCCACACTACCTTGTGACAACACAACTGATTGGCTCAAACGCATTAAGGAAAGCAATTCCACAAATTAACTTTTAACAAGGCACACCTTTTAATTGATGTGCATTCCAGGTGACTATCTCATGACCCTGGTTGAGAGAATACAAAGAGTGTGCAAAGCTGTCATCAAGACAAAAGGCTGGCTACTTTGAAGAATCTCAAATTGTTTATTCTACAATGTAGAAAATAGTAGAAATAAAGAAAAACCCTAGAATGAGTAGGAGTGTCCAAACCTTTTACTTGTACTGTAGATATGTGAATTTTTGTAATATTTAAAAAAAATCAACAGCAATTCAGCTTAAATAATATTTATTTAGGAAAACTGTTCTCAATTATTCCCACAAATAAAAAGAGGGACATATGTGATCGTGTCTCAATGCAATCAAGGAATGAAACAGTTATTTTCAAATTAAATTTCTTTTTGGCCATAATTGTGATCCTTTGCAGTGTACAAATGATTTTAGTTGTTCCAGCCCCCAGAACATCCTGCTGTCACATCTGCTCCTGCTCTTCCCCCCCTCCTGGCACTTGAGGGTGCCAGGCTGCCCTGCATCACGAACTCCTGTCATCCATTACGCACACCTGCCTTTCCTTGTCAAGCGCATCAACAATATTGGACTCACCAGGACTCACTCATCTGTTTATTTCCTCCCCTATATTTGTCAGTTCCCCAGCTCTGTTCCCTGCTGCTGCATTAATTGTTTATTGTTTGTGTTACCTGTTTGCTGACGATGTTCCTGTCTCGTTCCATGTCAGTTATTTATTTAATGTTTCACTCCCCGTACCTGCTTTGTCTCTCCAGCATCATTCCATGTGACACCTGCGGCTGAATCTCGTTGCCTACCCCTGATGTAGAGTTACATAAGCGAGTGATGAAGACAAATGGAAGTCAGTAAACGATCCAGAGATGACTGGGCATTGAGTGTGATGACTAACCAGGCTTTTAAATATGATGACTAGAATGATGGGGCTTTGAGAATGAGTAATAGGCTGATGGGTAGGCTTTATCATGGGCCCCTTAGGGACACGAGAGTATTAGAAAGTTAGAGAGACCAGAGGCCTGGGAATATAGACCAAGCCCAGAGAGACCAGAGGCCTGGGAAAAGAGAGTGAGACCAGAGAGACCAGAGGCCTGGGAATAGACCGACGCCAGAGAGACCAGAGGCCTGGGAAAAGAGACCGAGCCCAGAGAGACCAGAGGTCTGGGAATAGAGACAGAGACTAGAGAGGCCAGAGGCCTGGGAATAGAGACGGAGGCCAGGGAGACCAGAGACCTGGGAATAGAGTACGAGCCCAGAGAGACCAGAGGCCTGGGAATAGAGACAGAGACTAGAGAGACCAGAGGCTTGGGAATAGAGACAGAGGCCAGGGAGACCAGAGGCCTGGGAATAGAGGCCGAGCCCAGAGAGACCAGAGGTCTGGGAAAAGAGACAGAGACTAGAGAGACCAGAGGCCTGGGAATAGAGACGGAGGCCATGGAGACCAGAGGCCTGGGAATAGAGACCGAGCCAAGAGAGAGCAGAGGTCTGGGAAAAGAGTCCGAGCCCAGAGAGACCAGAGGCCTGGGAATAGAGACAGAGACTAGAGAGACCAGAGGCTTGGGAATAGAGACGGAGGCCAGGGAGACCAGAGGCCTGGGAATAGAGACCGAGCCGAGAGAGACCAGAGGTCTGGGAAAAGAGACAGAGACTAGAGAGACCAGAGGCCTGGGAATAGAGACGGAGGCCAGGGAGACCAGAGGCCTGGGAATAGAGACCGAGCCCAGAGAGACCAGAGGCCTGGGAAAAGAGACAGAGACTAGAGAGACTGGGAATAGAGAGACCAGAGAGAGGCCAGAGAGACCAGAGGCCTGGGAATAGAGACCGAGCCCAGAGAGAGCAGAGGTCTGGGAAAAGAGACAGAGACTAGAGAGACCAGAGGCCTGGGAATATAGACAGAGACTAGAGAGGCCAGAGGCTGGGAATAGAGGCCGAGACCAGAGAGACAAGAGGCCTGGGAATAGAGGGCACAATGAGGACACACAGAGCAGCCCTGTCCTGTGAGACTCTCCACTCAGCTGGGGCGCCACAGGTCTGCGATTTTGTGTGTGCGTGTGTGCGTGTTGTTGTGTGTGTGTGGGCATGCATGCAGGCAGGCAGGCAGTAGAGGTTCCCAGTCCAGGACTGAAGGGCTCTATTGAGGCGGTCTCTTTCTCTCCTCCTCTTCCTTCATCACCATTCAGACGGGACCAGCTAACCACACTCTGCCATGACGGCTGAAATATTTACCACTTTCTGTTTACCCACGACTACCCTGATTGACAAGACCACACACCCACAAGTTCACACCTTCTCTTCCCCTTTAAATTCCATCCTTCTCTTTTTTATTTTCCTGTCGTTTGACTTGCTGATGGCTCTGTCGGTCTGTCTCCCGCCAACAGCTGCGTCTTCCTGGAGAGCCTCATGCTCATTGTGTCGATAATGGGGTCTTTGAGTGACAGATTTTAATCCAGCCCTCCCCTAATTATATTTTCTCTCCCCCCGGTGTGTCGCCCGCTATCAAAATGTCACAGGCAGATTTACAAGTGCTGAGCTGCCAAACAAAGCTTATTTTAGTCCGGGGATCCCAGGGAGGGCCTGACATCCATATACAGTATACTACAAATTAATGGCAGAATATTTACGACTGTCACCTGCAGCCTAACGACTGCAAACGGCTCACACACACACAAGCAAATAAATGAGCCCTTAACTAAAATAACAGAGTGTGTCCGCATTTGCGTGTGCGTGCATGCGTGTGCATGTGTGTGCGCATGTGTGTGTGTGTGCGTGTGATAGCCTACCTCATCTTCTTTCCTGTCTTCCTCTGTCCTTCTCTTTTAAGGCTTAGAACATGAGCTCTGGACAACCAATTGCCTAGACTTCCTTTCCCTCTCTTTCTCTCTCTCCCTCTCCTTCTCTCCCTTTCTTTCTCTCTCTCCATTCCTTCTCCCTTTCCCTCTCTTTCTCCATCTTTCTCCCTCTCCATCTCCTTCTCTCCCTCTCTTTCTCTCTCTCCATTTCCATTTCCCCTTCCCTTTCCCTTTCCCTTTCCCACCCCCTCTCTCTTTCTCTCCCTCCCTCTCCTTCTCTCCCTCTCTCTCCCATTCCCTCTCCATTTCCCTTTCCCTCTCTCCCCCTCTGTCTTTCTCTCCCTCCCTCTCCTTCTCTCCCTCTCTCTCCCCCTCTCTCTTTCTCTCCCTCTCTCTCCCATTCCCTCTCCATTTCCCTTTCCCTCTCTCTTTCTCTCCCTCCCTCTCCTTCTCTCCCTCTCTCTCCCATTCCCTCTCCATTTCCATTTCCCTCTCTCCCCCTCTCTCTTTCTCTCCCTCCCTCTCCTTCTCTCCCTCTCTCTCCCTCCCTCTCCTTCTCTCCCTCTCTCTCACATTCCCTCTCCATTTCCCTTTCCCTCTCTCCCCCTCTCTCTTTCTCTCCCACCCTCTCCTTCTCTCCCTCTCTCTCCCTCCCTCTCCTTCTCTCCCTCTCTCTCCCATTCCCTCTCCATTTCCCTTTCCCTCTCTCTCCCTCTCTCTTTCTCTCCCTCTCTCTCCCATTCCCTCTTCATTTCCCTTTCTCTCTTTCTCTCCCTCCCTCTCCTTCTCTCCCTCTCTCTCCCATTCCCTCTCAATTTCCCTTTCCCTCTCCCCCTCTCCCCCTCTCTCTTTCTCTCCCTCCCTCTCCTTCTCTCCCTCTCTCTCCCATTCCCTCTCCATTTCCCTTTCCCTCTCTCCCCCTCTGTCTTTCTCTCCCTCTCTCTTTCCCCTCTCTCTTCCCTCTTCATTTCCCTTTCTCCTTTCTCTCCCTCCCTTCTCTCCCCTCTCTCTCCCATTCCCTCTCAATTTCCCTTTCCTCTCTCCCCCTCTCTCCCCCTCTCTTTTCTCTCCCTCCTCTCCCATTCTCTCTCCATTCCCTCTCCATTTCCCTTTCCCTCTCCCCCTCTCTCCCCCTCTCTCTTTCTCTCCCTCCCTCTCTTTCTCCCTCTCTCTCCCATTCCCTCTCCATTTCCCTTTCCCTCTCTCTCCTTCTCTTTCTCCCTCTCTCTCCCATTCCCTCTCCATTTCCCTTTCCCTCTCTCCCATCCCTTTCTCCCCTTTCTTTCCTCTCTCTCTCCCATTCCCTCTCCATTTCCCTTTCCCTCTCTTTCTCTCTCTCCCTCTCCTTCTCTCCCTCCCTCTCCTTCTCTCCCTCTCTCTCCCATTCCCTCTCCATTTCCCTTTCCCTCTCTCTTTCTCTCCCCCTCTCTCCCATTCCATCTCCTTCTCTCCCTCCCTCTCCTTCTCTCCCTCCCTCTCCTTCTCTCCCTCTCTCTCCCATTCCCTCTCCATTTCCCTTTCCCTCTCTCTTTCTCTCCCTCCCTCTCCTTCTCTCCCATTCCCTCTCCATTTCCCTCTCTCCCCCTCTCTCTTACTCTCCCTCCCTCTCCTTCTCTCCCATTCCCTCTCCATTTCCCTCTCTCCCCCTCTCTCTTACTGTCCCTCCCTCTCCTTCGCTCCCTCTCTCTCCCATTCCCTCTCCATTTCCCTCTCTGTCTTTTTCTATCCCTCTCACTCCATCCCCCTGTCTCTCTTTTACCATGCCAGAAGGATTTAATGTGATATTTCTCATCATCAAACTCAAAAAACCATGACATGGCTTTGGGGCACAATTACCCAAGTTAACAACTATTACTAAAGCTTCATCACAGTCCTCTCCCCAAGGGTTAGACCATAGATCCTGTACGGCTATACAGGCCCTTTGTGTAATATGCTTCTGATATCCCTGATTCCATATGTACCCAAAGGCTATGCACGTCTATTCATACACACTGAAATACAATGTGCATCTTCCTGCACTAGGAATGGAATAGAGATCTTCCTGCCTTCATCCATATGTACCAAAATAAAATACATCTTCCATTTGTATCCAGCGGCACTGTACTTTTGTCTCTTATTCCATACAACCCCAGGGAGCTGGATGGTCATGTGGGAATGATATGGGATGGGCCACGGAGTAGTTGTGTAAGTGTCTGTGGGGGGTAGCACTAACACACACACACCGAGCTCTGGGGTGTATTTGTGATGCCAGCTCTGGCCCTGGCAGAGCTCCATGGTGAATATGGCTAATTACACTGCCTTGACAAGCCTGGTGAGAGGATGCCCACTGTATGTGTTTGTGTGTGTTGTCGTGGAAGGATCAGAATTTGTTGGTAACATATGTAAGATGTTTAATATTCATCAAATGTGTATAAGTTAATTCTCATCAGAATGGTATTTTTGATAATACTGTGGCGAGGTTGCAGTTATCTGTTCTATGTCAAAACTAAGTTGCATGGGCCACAGAGAGGGGAGAGGTCAAAGTGTCATCATGTGTAAACATATCTTATACTCCCTACCTTTCCCAGTGGGGAAAGAAGGGTGGCAGTGTCTGGAATCATTCTATGCTCCCTCTAATGTTGCTTTTATATTAACCTATAGCCTCACTCTCCTCTCCGTGAGTTTGTCCAGGAGGTTGTATTTTGAGTGGGTTGTATGTAAATGACAATTTGATATATGCCTGTTGATATGGAGGATTTGGTTTATGGTTCTGGGGTTTGGGAAAGGAGACAAAGCTGAACGATGAATTATGTCTATGCTGTCTGACTATGTGTGTCTTTGCTATTAAAAGGAACTCAGTTGCATTGTAAGGGGGCTCTCAGAGAATTCACTGGGAGACACTGAATTTATCTGAGAGTCACAGGATTGTGATAGAGCTCATATAATTAAAGATGGACTTTTATTACTAACTCTGACGTGTGTGTGTGGTTTGCTCCCATGATTTGGTAAATAGAGGAAATTTCCACGACAATGTGTGTGTGTGTGTGTGTGTGTGTGTGTGTGTGTGTGTGTGTGTGTGTGTGTGTGTGTGTGTGTGTGTGTGTGTGTGTGTGTGTGTGTGTGTGTGTGTGTGTGTGTGTGTGTGTGTGTGTGTGTGTGTGTGTGTGTGTGTGTGTGTGTGTGTGTGTGTGTGTGTGTGTGTGTGTGTGTGCATTCCCACTGCCAGACAGAGGCCTTTACCACTCTGCATCACCACACCCTGAACCCACTGCCACTAAACAACACCATGTACAGGACTAGATGTTCTTCCTTCAAACCTTCCAGTTCTACCCTCTATTACTCCGGTCATATAATAGAATAGCAAGGTTGTCGTAGCAGCATGGGACGCATTGCCTTTCCCAAAACACAAATACTGAACACAATAGATGGCAGAAAACCGAAAATATGCATCAGGAGCGTATGCAGATAACCTTCAATTTTGTTTTTTTGTGTGGATAACAGACCAGTTATTGACTCTGTACACCACATGGCTGTGCAGATAATCCAGTGACACTATCAGTCTGCCCACGTCCCTCTCCCTCCATCCCTCTTTCCATCCCTCCACATCTACTTCTTTACTTACGCCCATCTGCAGCCATCACTCCACTACCCCCTATATCCACATGATCCAATCATGATACATGATACTCAGCCTCAGTATCCTGAGACAACTGCCAATAATCCAGAGAGGGTCTGAGGAAAGTTAGGAAGATAGAGAGGGAGGGAAAGATAAGAGGGACAAGCACACTGTCTGAGCAGTGACAGAGGCTATCACTGTCAAACACTCCACACTGACCCAGCCCATCCATCAACACTGTCCTCCACAGAGATACAGAGAGGGGCATGGAGGGAAAGGGGGAGAGGAGGGGAGAGGAGAGGACGGGAGAGGAAGGGAGAGGAGGATAGGAGACACTACATTTCTAATGATTTACCAAACACACAAAAGCAATGTCCTAAATGCCACACAACACTATTCACTATATAGGGACACTGAAGAGCAACCAAACTACACAACATGCCCAGTAGGCCTACACCCACAGTGTACAGTCCACACTCTCAGCTGCAGCTAGCGTCATCTAAAACAAAAGAAACATGTTGGACTAAATGGAACGGAACGTTTGAGGTCACAGACAAACATGCTTCACTTCACAAGAACTCGTCTATAGTAGCTGACTATGGCAGACTGGACAGTCAGCACTTCTGAACCAGATGTTGTCACACAAACGCAGTATGTAGTAAACATATTAACTAGTGGAAGACAAACTCAGTATGTAGTAAACATATTAACTAGTGGAAGACAAATTCAGTATGTAGTAAACATATTAACTAGTGGTAGACAAACGCAGTATGTAGTAAACATATTAACTAGTGGTAGACAAACGCAGTATGTAGTAAACATATTAACTAGTGGAAGACAAATGCAGTATGTAGTAAACATATTAACTAGTGGAAGATAAACGCAGTATGTAGTAAACATATTAACTAGTGGAAGATAAACGCAGTATGTAGTAAACATATTAACTAGTGGAAGATAAACGCAGTATGTAGTAAACATATTAATTAGTGGAAGATAAATGCAGTATGTAGTAAACATATTAACTAGTGGAAGATAAACGCAGTATGTAGTAAACATATTAACTGGTGGAAGACAAACACAGTATGTAGTAAACATATTAACGACTGGAAGACAAACGCAGTATGTAGTAAACATATTAACTAATGGAAGACAAATGACGAACAGATGTACTCTGGATCCGATACGGCCGTTTGGTTGGGACTGCTTTTTATTCCTTTTTTTATGATAATGACAATCCTTCCGCAGCTGAGCGCTAGCTAACATCTGTTCGGAAAATCTAGAATAGGAGAGTGTGGATGGGAGATGCATGGGTCTATGATTATAGGAGATTACTGCAAGACTTTCAGTGTTGCTTGCATAAACTTGCATAAACACATGTAGAATGAAAAGAAAACCACTGCTGTGATCATCGAATGGTGCAAACTCCAGATTATACAGACCAGACGCAACAATAGCAGCTAAGCATCTGATTTTTCTAAGCACAGCACATTTACACAGCATTATACCCATCTCGTAGAACAGTCGCCTGTAAAACCATGCAGAGCAGCACCTTACTTATTGACAACATTAAATTAACAAACAGATTCCCACTATGGGGTTCAATAAAGTACTATGTCCATTGAAACTGAAACTGAATATTTTTCAGGATAGAATATAGAAGATCTACAGAGAATAAGGTCAAAGACAATACATATGGCTGTCAGTGCCCCTCACTAATTTATTTTATTTTTTATTTTATTTCACCTTTATTTAACCAGGTAGGCTAGTTGAGAACAAGTTCTCATTTGCAACTGCGACCTGGCCAAGATAAAGCATAGCAGTGTGAACAGACAACACAGAGTTACACATGGAGTAAACAATTAGCAAGTCAATAACACAGTAGAAAAAAATGGGCAGTCTATATACAATGTGTGCAAAAGGCATGAGGAGGTAGGCGAATAATACAATTTTGCAGATTAACACTGGAGTGATAAATGATCAGATGGGCATGTACAGGTAGAGATATTGGTGTGCAAAAGAGCAGAAAAGTAAATAAATAAAAACAGTATAAAAACAGTATGGGAATGAGGTAGGTGAAAAAGGGTGAGCTATTTACCTATAGACTATGTACAGCTGCAGCCATCGGTTAGCTGCTCGGATAGCTGATGTTTGAAGTTGGTGAGGGAGATAAAAGTCTCCAACTTCAGCGATTTTTGCAATTCATTCCAGTCACAGGCAGCAGAGTACTGGAACGAAAGGCGGCCAAATGAGGTGTTGGCTTTAGGGATGATCAGTGAGATACACCTGCTGGAGCGCGTGTTGCCATCGTGACCAGTGAACTGAGATAAGGCGGAGCTTTACCTAGCATGGACTTGTAGATGACCTGGAGCCAGTGGGTCTGGCGACGAATATGTAGTGAGGGCCAGCCGACTAGAGCATACAAGTCGCAGTGGTGGGTGGTATAAGGTGCTTTAGTGACAAAATGGATGGCACTGTGATAGACTGCATCCAGTTTGCTGAGTAGAGTGTTGGAAGCCATTTTGTAGATGACATCGCCGAAGTCGAGGATCGGTAGGATAGTCAGTTTTACTAGGGTAAGCTTGGCAGCGTGAGTGAAGGAGGCTTTGTTGCGGAATAGAAAGCCGACTCTGGATTTGATTTTTGATTGGAGATGTTTGATGTGAGTCTGGAAGGAGAGTTTGCAGTCTAGCCAGAAACCTAGGTACTTATAGATGTCCACATATTCAAGGTTGGAACCATCCAGGGTGGTGATGCTAGTCGGGCATGCGGGTGCAGGCAGCGATCGGTTGAAAAGCATGCATTTGGTTTTACTCGCGTTTAAGAGCAGTTGGAGGCCACGGAAGGAGTGCTGTATGGCATTGAAGCTCGTTTGGAGGTTTGATAGCACAGTGTCCAATGACGGGCCGAAAGTATATAGAATGGTGTCGTCTGCGTAGAGGTGGATCAGGGAATCGCCCGCAGCAAGAGCAACATCATTGATATATACAGAGAAAAGAATCGGCCCGAGAATTGAACCCTGTGGCACCCCCATAGAGACTGCCAGAGGACCGGACAGCATGCCCTCTGATTTGACACACTGAACTCTGTCTGCAAAGTAATTGGTGAACCAGGCAAGGCAGTCATCCGAAAAACCGAGGCTGTTGAGTCTGCCGATAAGAATTTGGTGATTGACAGAGTCGAAAGCCTTGGCGAGGTCGATGAAGACGGCTGCACAGTACTGTCTTTTATCGATGGCGGTTATGATATCATTTAGTACCTTGAGTGTGGCTGAGGTGCACCCGTGACCGGCTCGGAAATCAGATTGCACAGCGGAGAAGGTACGGTGGGACTCGAGATGGTCAGTGACCTGTTTGTTGACTTGGCTTTCGAAGACCTTAGATAGGCAGGGCAGGATGGATATAGGTCTATAGCAGTTTGGGTCCAGGGTGTCTCCCCCTTTGAAGAGGGGGATGACTGCGGCAGCTTTCCAATCCTTGGGGATCTCAGACGATGTAGAGTGTATGATGCCCAAATGACACCCAACATACAAAAACAGCACCCAACCCTCAGGACAG
Source organism: Oncorhynchus keta (assembly GCF_023373465.1). Taxonomy (NCBI): domain Eukaryota; kingdom Metazoa; phylum Chordata; class Actinopteri; order Salmoniformes; family Salmonidae; genus Oncorhynchus; species Oncorhynchus keta. Next base: position 69,562,884 of record NC_068454.1, on the reverse strand, counting down.
CCCTGTCAAGAAATATATATACATATATATACAGTGCATTCGGAAAGTATTCAGACTCCTTTACTTTAATCCACATTTTTTATATTACGTTGATTAAATAAATTATTTCCCTCATCAATCTACACATGACAAAAATGACAAAACAAAATGACAAAACAAAAACAGTGTTTTTGTGTGGCAAAACAGAACCTATTAACATACCTTATTTACATCAGTATTCAGACGTAGAAGATCATAACATACTATGTCACACAATCAGACATTTATGCTAATTCAACTTGATCTATTTCAACTCTTTATTTCCACTTAAAATCTTCTTATTTTTGTTGCCTTTTGTCTGTATACTGCAATTAAGCTTTCAGCTGTGAATGTGTACAAGCTCAAATAAACCTTACTACATCCTTATCTTGTCTTTTCTGTTGCAACATGTGGAATGAAGTATGATTCTGATTGCTACCACTCAGTGTTATAATTCCAATATGGACTAGCTTAACCCTCCTGCATTGTTCCAGTCGAATTGAACCGATTTACAAGTTTTCTGTCTGAAAAATGTAGTTCATTTGATATGATTGTCATAAGGTTCCATGACTTTGTCCACACGGGGCATCTGAACACACCAAATATACTTAGGTGATTTCCATTACATTTTGGGTGTTTTATTTCACTTTTGTACACCTGTGGTGTTCCTGGTCAAAAATCACCGGTCATTAGAAATGAATTAGTGAGACTACAATTAGTATATAAAATTGAGTTCAGACATATGCCCATTCATCAGACAGACACACTTCCTCTCCTAGACTCCCCACATGTGTGTGTGTTTAGCACACACACACACACACACGCGCGCGCACGCACACGCACACGCACACGCACACGCACACACACACACCACACACACACACACACACACACACACACACACACACACACACACACACACACACACACACACACACACACACACACACACACACACCTCACTCCCCTTCTTGGCTTCCATGGCAACCCCCACGGGAACCTTTCCCCAATAGAATATTTCCCCCATGGGAACCGCACCTGTTGGCATTCTTACAAACAATCGCAACATTGTTTCAATAATACAGTGCCTTGCGAAAGTATTCGGACCCCTTGAACTTTGCGACCTTTTGCCACATTTAAGGCTTCAAACATAAAGATATAAAACTGTATTTTTTTTGTGAAGAATCAACAACAAGTGGGACACAATCATGAAGTGGAACGACATTTATTGGATATTTCAAACTTTTTTAACAAATCAAAAACTGAAAAATTTGGCGTGCAAAATTATTCAACCCCTTTACTTTCAGTGCAGCAAAGTCTCTCCAGAAGTTCAGTGAGGATCTCTGAATGATCCAATGTTGACCTAAATGACTAATGATGATAAATACAATCCACCTGTGTGTAATCAAGTCTCCGTATAAATGCACCTGCACTGTGATAGTCTCAGAGGTCCGTTAAAAGCGCAGAGAGCATCATGAAGAACAAGGAACACACCAGGCAGGTCCGAGATACTGTTGTGAAGAAGTTTAAAGCCGGATTTGGATAGAAAAATATTTCCCAAGCTTTAAACATCCCAAGGAGCACTGTGCAAGCGATAATATTGAAATGGAAGGAGTATCAGACCACTGCAAATCTACCAAGACCTGGCCGTCCCTCTAAACTTTCAGCTCATACAAGGAGAAGACTGATCAGAGATGCAGCCAAGAGGCCCATGATCACTCTGGATGAACTGCAGAGATCTACAGCTGAGGTGGGAGACTCTGTCCATAGGACAACAATCAGTCGTATATTGCACAAATCTGGCCTTTATGGAAGAGTGGCAAGAAGAAAGCCATTTCTTAAAGATATCCATAAAAAGTGTTGTTTAAAGTTTGCCACAAGCCACCTGGGAGACACACCAAACATGTGGAAGAAGGTGCTCTGGTCAGATGAAACCAAAATGGAACTTTTTGGCAACAATGCAAAACGTTATGTTTGGCGTACAAGCAACAAAGCTCATCACCCTGAACACACCATCCCCACTGTCAAACATGGTGGTGGCAGCATCATGGTTTGGGCCTGCTTTTCTTCAGCAGGGACAGGGAAGATGGTTAGAATTGATGGGAAGATGGACGGAGCCAAATACAGGACCATTCTGGAAGAAAACCTGATGGAGTCTGCAAAATACCTGAGACTGGGACGGAGATTTGTCTTCCAACAAGACAATGATCCAAAACATAAAGCAAAATCTACAATGGAATGGTTCAAAAATAAACATATCCAGGTGTTAGAATGGCCAAGTCAAAGTCCAGACCTGAATCCAATCGAGAATCTGTGGAAAGAACTGAAAACTGCTGTTCACAAATGCTCTCCATCCAACCTCACTGAGCTCGAGCTGTTTTGCAAGGAGGAATGGGAAAAAAAATTCAGTCTCTTGTTACATTCCAGGGATGAGGAAGAGGGTCCTGCTGAGGTTGTTGTTACAATCCAGTGATGAGGAAGAGGCTCCTGCTGAGGTTGTTGTTACAATCCAGTGATGAGGAAGAGGCTCCTGCTGAGGTTGTTGTTAAATTACAGTGATGAGGAAGAGGGTCCTGCTGAGGTTGTTGTTACATTCCAGTGATGAGGAAGAGGGTCCTGCTGAGGTTGTTGTTACATTCCAGTGATGAGGAAGAGGGTCCTGCTGAGGTTGTTGTTACATTCCAGTGATGAGGAAGAGGGCCCTGCTGAGGTTGTTGTTACAATCCAGTGATGAGGAAGAGGGTCCTGCTGAGGTTGTTGTTACATTCGGTCAAATAATGGGAATATGTCCTGGTTTTCATCCACCCTTGAGAGGAGAGGTCGGCTGTCGGCTGAAAATGTTATCAGGATGACGCCAGGCCCAACGAGATACGCCATATCCAGGGTTGATGACATACAATCCTGCCACATTTAAACATTTCAAATGGTTTCAAAACAAATCCCCTTGTCAAACTTGGACACAAAGTAGTCTGTGATGAATAGCACAGTATTTACTCAAAAAACAAGTTGTATGAACACAGGTCAATGAGGCCTGCCTACAGGCCATAAATAGGAAATAGAAGTTCAAAATGTGTAATGTTTACAAGAACTTAAGTTTATAAAAATATCTAACACAACATTAGGTGATAATATATGTATTATTATGGATTTATAATCAGCTATAACGGGGTGGTCATTTTAGACCGGGAACATAGAATTAATGAACATGAAATGAACACAACAGGAGGGTTAAAACACCTGTAGCCTATAAAAATACTCACTTTTAGGGTTGCACAATTCCTGGAACTTTCAATAAATTCCCTGGTTTCCCAGAAATCCTGGTTGGAGGACTCCGGACTTCCTGGTTATTCCCTCCTGATACCGGGAAACCTCCATCTGGGATTTCTGAAGAAAAAGGGAATTTAATGAAGGTTCTAGGAATTTTGCAACCCTACTCACTTTCAAGTCCATTATCAAATTAATCCCCCACTTTATCAAAGTGAGGTAGACTACATGCCATCTTCCAAAAAATACACAACAGCTTTCAGC